>NC_053155.1:275928997-276196497 GCF_016835505.1 Polypterus senegalus
CTGAACACAGCCATAAATCTTCTCTTAGGCCTTCCTCTTTTTCTCTTGCCTGGCAGCTCTATCCTTAACATCCTTCTTCTAATACAGGTAAAATTCCATTATAACGAATATTTTTACAACTAAATTTTCATTACAACGAAGTATTTTTATGGTCCCGACAGTTTCCTCATATGACGCGATTCTATAGAAATGTCATTACTATGAAGTACATTCAGCAGGTACTTTCATTATAACGAAGTGCCCAAAAGACCTTGAAATGCCTGAATAAATCATTCCGCAGAGCAGCTAGTTCTGTGGCCGCAGCTCAGTTGTGCACAATTATCCCCAAACAGAAACATTGTAATTTTTTTTTCTTTCTTCGAACTTTCCTCGTACTGTTTTTTTTTTTGTCCTTTCTGTTTCCTGCGGTTTTCAGTGATGCCTTATGCTTATTGCTTAAAACATCCATTGAAATTGAACTCATTGTGACCCAACTATAGAAACGGCAGACACGAAAAAACAATAGCAGTTCATATTAGGAAAAAAACGTCACAATTTTGCAGCTCTCAATTGTGGCAAAAAAAAAAAAAGACGTTGCCAGTAAATTTGGAATTTTGCCATAGACGCTGTCAGATTTCTTGGAAGACCAAGCAAAAAAAGAAAAAAAATCTCGGGTTGCAAACATATGTGAACTGCTGCATTTGAAGACGTCAAAAAATCAGTTTTTATGTGGTTCAGACATGCTCATTCAAGAAACATTCCTATTAATGCGCCACTCATTTAAGAAAATGTGAGGTTTGTAAACTCTCTTGGGACCTCCTCTAACTGGACGACATGCCGAAGAGAGTCGTGAAGTCTGATCTCCGCGTCTATGGAAGACTGTTTATCTGTTGCCGGGGCAACAGCTGACTCAAAGATATTTGCGTCTCTCAGCTATGCTGTGTCTCTCTGCCAAAGCAAGCAGAAAAAATATACTGTAGATAGGTGATGCAACCTGACTGCTGTGTCTGTGTATAGCAGTATGGCAGATCATGATATATATAAATAAATAAGTCTGACATTCCTGTTTCAAGCTGAATAAAGTTGGTTTTCCTAAAGTACTGAGACTCAGCCTCTTGTTTTGGGGTGCAAGACAGGGACTTATAGCGCGACCCCGATCTTTTATGATTTGCTTCTGTGTGACTTCACTGCAGTGCTATGAGCCTGTTTTTGCCCTGCCCTGGCAACGGACAAACAATCTTCCACAGACGCTGTAATCGCGCTTCGGGAAAGTGTATTATTGCAAGGAAATGCTGAGAAAAATTCTCGTCAGCATAACTTGTAGGCAGGAGGAGATTAAAATTAACACAAAAGAAGCTATTGAAATGATTGCAAATGCCTGGGTGCAAGTTAAAGAAAGCACTATAGTAACAAATACAGAATCTCATTACAACAAAATTTTCGTTATAACAAAATATTTTTTAGGTCCCTGGAAGTTCGTTGTAATGGAATTTTACCTGTATACCCAGAATCTCTCCTCTGCACATGTTCAAACCAATGCAATTTCGCCTCTCTGACTTTGTCTGTCAACCTTCCAACCTGAGCTGAGTCTGTAATGTACTCATTTCTAATCCTGTTCATCCTCATATCACCCAATACAAATCTTAGTACAGTGGTACCTCAGGTCACGAATGTCTGGGACCACGTACAAATCAGGTTACGACCAAAAAGTTCACCAAACTTTTGCATCTGTTCACGACCACCACTCGGGTGACGAACAAGCCAGTTTCCCTTCCGGTTCATACGCACTGATGATTTCCGCACATGTTCAGTCTCTCCCTGTGCAGCAAGTGAGCGAGAGAGAGAGTGCGAGAAGGTAGTTAAAGAATACACCGGGCTTGTTTTTAAAGAGACTTATTCGAGCATTGTGTTAATCTCGTTGTATTTAATGAAGACTTTTTTCTATTGGATTTTAACCTCCACTTCACTTCTGGTTTTATGGGATCATTTATTTATTGAAGGATTCTGAAAGCACTGCACTTTAATTTGGAGTTTGTTTTTGATTGCTGTTTTGTTGATTTTAATAAAAGCACTTGGCACTTTTTGCACCATCTGATTGCTCTATTGTAGTGCCTCAATGTCGTTACCGATGGTGATTGGTTTAAGGGCTCCCAGAAGCGAGATGGGAGCATGCAGCGAACCCGCATTTTCACAGACTTTACCTCAAAACTGTAATCTCCTCTCCACCTAGTTCCTCCTCATTTCATTTATGCCAGAACTCGAATCATGCAAGGTTATTTTTCTTGGTTGTTTATGGTTAGTTTTTATATAAATTACGGATTTTTCAAATGTTCATTTTTTTCCCCGGTGCTTAAAACTCATTAAAACAAGTGTTTACAGAGAGCAGTTTATAAGGCTATAGTGTGAACTCTTGCAATGTTAGTTTTCTTTGTTCAAGGTTTTCTCAGTGTTATTCAGTGTTTTTACATTTAGTTTACTATTACACTGTGTATTCTATGGTATAATTAACTATTTTTGTGCTTAAATCTTTAAACAAAATATATTTACATACAGCTTGTACGGTCCTGAACGGATTAATTGTATTTACATACAATCCTATGGGGGAAATTACTTCGGGTCATGACCAAATCGGGTTGCGACCAGAGTTTTGGAACGAATTATGGTTGTGACCTGAGGTTCCACTGTATCTTTAACTCTGCCTCTTCCAGCTCTGTCTCCTGTTTTTTGTTCAGTGCCACCATCTCCAACCCATATAACATAGCTAGTCTCACGACCATCCTGTAGACCTTCAGTTTCATTCTTGCTGATACCCGTCTGTCACAATTGACTCCTGACACACTTCTCCACCCATTCCACCCTGCCTGCACTCTTTTTCTTTTTTTATAATTTTATTGAAATCACACAACATTCCATACAAATAGAAAAACTTTTACAAAAATAGGATTGAAAACAAATCAATCTCTTTTTCATCTCTCCTCCACAATCCCCATTACTCTGTACTGTTGATCGCAAGTATTTAAAGTCAATCACCTTTGCCAGTTCTACTCACTGCATCCTCACTGTTCCACTGACCACCCTCTCATTTACACACATGTATTCTGCCTTGGTCTAACTGACCTTCATTCCTCTCCTCTCTAGAGCATATCTTCACCTCTCCAGGGTCTCCTCAACCTGCTTCTTACTCTTGCTACAGATCACAATGTCGTCAGCAAACATCATAGTCCACAGGGACTGCTGTCTTATCTCGTCTGTCAACCTGTCCATCAACATTACAAATAAGAAAGGGCTCAGGGATCCGTCACTCTTACTGTAGTCCTCATCACTGTCACACGTGCCTCGTCCCTATCCTGTATAACTCTTACATACTTCTCTTCCACTCCCGACTTCCTCATACAATATGACAGTTCCTGTCTAGGCACCCTGTCATATGCTTTTTCCAGGTCGACAAATATGCAATGCAACTCCTTCTGGTCCTCGCTATACTTCTCCATCAACGCCCTCAGAGCAAACATCGCATCTGTGGTGCTCTTTCCTGGCATGAAACCATTATGCTATTCACTAATCATCACCTCCCTTCTTAACCTAGTTTCCACTACTCTTTCCCATAACATCATGCTGTGGCTCATCAATTTTATCCCGCTGTAGTTACTACAGCTCTGCATACCCCACTTATTCTTAAAAATTGATACCACTACACTTATCCACTCCTCAGGCATCCTCTCAATTCCTAGGATTCCATTAAACAATCTGGTTAAAACTTCACTGCCATCTCTTCTAAACACCTCAGTGCTTCCACAGGTATGTCATCTGGATCAATGGCCTTTTCTTTCTTCATCCTCTTCATAGCTCCCCTTACTTCCTCCTTGCTAATCAATTGCACTTCCCACATCATTTCTGCATCATCCAACCTTTTCTCTCTCTCTCTGTCTCTCCTTCTCTTCATTCATCAGCCTCTCAAAGTACTCTTTCTATCTGCTGAACGCACCCTTTTCTCTTGTGAGTATGTTTCCATCTTTATCCTTTATCACCCTAACCTGCTGCACATCTTTCACAGCTTGTTCCCTCTGTCTAGCCAATCGGTACAGGTCCTTGTCTCACTCCTTAGTGTCCAACCTGTCATACAACTCATCCTATGCCTTTTCTTTTTCTCTCTTCTCCTTGTGCCTTATCTTCTTGTGCTCTTGTCTGCTTTCTGCATCTCTCTGACTATCCCACTTCTTCGCCATCCTCTTCCTCTGTATACTCTCCTGTACTTACAAATTCTATCACCAGGTTTCCTTTTCCTCCTTCCTCTGTCCAGATGTCCTGCCAGGCACCCTTCTTCCTGCCACCCTTACTACTTCTGCTGTAGTTGCCAAGCTGTCTGGTAAACTCTGCACTGCCACCCGGTGCCTGCCTTACCTCCTCCCAAAACACAACCTTGCAGTCTTCCTTTTTCAACTTCCACCATTTGATCCTTGGGTCTGTCCTCACTCTCCTCCTCTTCTTGATCTCCAATGTCATCATACAGAC
Source organism: Polypterus senegalus (assembly GCF_016835505.1). NCBI lineage: Eukaryota > Metazoa > Chordata > Cladistia > Polypteriformes > Polypteridae > Polypterus > Polypterus senegalus. The sequence goes on from NC_053155.1 coordinate 275,933,489, forward strand.
CACCATCCTATGCTGCCTTTGCTACCACTTTGCAGTCTTCAATCTCCTTCAGATTGACTCTTCTGCATAGGATATAATCTACCTGTGTGCATCTTTCTCCAGTCTTGTACGTCACCCTGCATTTTTCCCTCTGCTTAAAATGCATATTTACCACAGCCTTGCCCATCCTTTTCACAAAATCCACTATCATCTGACCATCTTCATTCCTCTCCTTGACACCATATCTACTCATCATCTTCACGTCTCTTCTGTTTCTTTAACCAACATGACCATTGAAATCTGTTTTCTGTCTCTTGGGTATACTGTCCATGACTTCATCCAACTCACTCCAGAAGTCTTCTTTCTCATCCATCGCACACCCCAACTTGCGAGATCTATGCGCTAACAGCACTGATCATCACACCTCCAATTTCTAGCTTCATAATCATTACTCCGACACTCTTTTCACCTCCAAAGCACTCTTGACATACTGTTCCTTCAGATTAACCCCTACCCCATTTCTCCTCCCATCCACACCATTATAGAAAAATTTGAATCCACCTCCAATCCGCCTGCCCTTACTCCCCTTCCATTTAGTCTCTTGCACGCACAATATATCAACCTTCCTTCGTCCCATTATATCTGTTAACTCTCTCACCTTACCATTCATACTGCCAACATTCAAAGTTCCTACCCTCAGTTCCACTCTCTTTACTTTCCTCCTCTCCTCTTGCCTCCGGTCTCGTCTCCCCCTCTTCTTCTCCTTTTTCGGGCAACAGTGGCCCGATTTCCACCAGCATCTTGTTGGCTAATATTACTGGTTGCGGCCATTGTTAAACCAGGCCTCAACCAATCCAGTATGGAAATTTTTATTGTTATCTGCATATTGATCTGGCAAAATTTTATACCAGATGCCCTTCCTGACATAACCATCCCCATTTTTCCGGGCATGGGACAGACATGAAGAAACACACTAATTGTGCATTCCCCGTTCCTTGGTTGTCTTCTGCCCAGTAAGGGCAGTATATATTGAGCTGGTAAAATTTAATTGAATAGCTGTGAATGAAGTATAACTTTGCTGTGTTGTTAATTCTTTACAATTGTAAGCCTGTTGGCATGGTGGTGGTGCAGTGGTAGGGGCTGCTGCCTCACAGTAAAGAGTTTGTGTCCTTGGTCCTCCGTGTGTGGAGTCTGCATGTTCTCCCTTTTTGTGTTTGAGTTGGTTTCCTCCTGGTACTCCAGTCTCCCCCCACAGTCTAAAGACATACATGTTAGGTGAATTGGCAATGCTAAATTGAACCCACACACATTAGTATGTGTGTGTTCACTCTGTGATGGACTTTTGTCCCCAGCAATAGCAAAGGTATTCTTTAAGTTCTAAAGGAAACGCATTGGATGCTGTTCATTTCTAGACCATGATGGAAAGTCTTATCGTACTCATTATGTAAAGAACCTGTAGGAAAAGAGATGCATTCTGGTTGAAATTGAAGAAATGTCAGTTTATTGTCCCAAAGTTCCTGTGCCTTTAATCAGATACTGTATTCTTTGCACATGGATATCCTGTTTCTCACGATAATCCCTCATTTCTGCTATAGTGTCCCTTTGGTTAAGAAAAAGAAAAAAAATAAGGTTGTGGTCTTGTTCATTTATGGACAGTTAGATATCTTAAGTAAATGAGAATGTAAGTGAATCAAAGCTGAACTCATTAAACAAAACTAAATTGACAAATCTCCAAAAGAAAAAGAAGAGAAAATAAATATCTACAAACTGTGACATTTATCCATATACTGTATTAGTCTAACAATTGTTACTCTTTTAGTTCTTATGTTTTTGTCTTTATTGTGTATTTTATTGTTATTTTGTTTCTGAAGTTGCTTGACTTTATGTACCTTATTAGGCTCAGTATAGTATTCATTATACATGTGTCACTATTTCTGTTGTCGTTATGAATTATGTACTCTTCACTTACAGTTTGACAGTAGAAGGCTGTAATTAATTACTGAGCATATTTAAAGCCAATGACTAGCTTCTTATTTCCTTTATGTTTTATCATTCAGTTTTTTGTTGTTTTTTTTTTGCAATAAGTGAAAGATTATAATTTGATGCTAGTTCAGCAGTACATGATTATTTTTTTGGTCTCAGAATGTCTTATACCATCGGTTAATTGTTATTTTCTGGAGTCAGCCCGGTTAGTTAAGTTTCTAACTCAATTTGCCAGCTAACTCTAAAATGTATATGAGATATAGTCAGCAGTATCCTTAATAGCATTACCAATAGCTGTGCATTAATTTAGTAAACCAAAATATAAGAATTTGTTTTCCTGGGCTTTCTTCTCTCTGCTATTCTGTTTTAGGGCTGTTATTTTTTTTTTTTAATTCTTTCACTATAGGTGATGAAGTCCATACAGGCAAACATAAGCTACATGTCTAATGAGTGTGTTGACATAGGCATTAGTTTTTTTAGTCACAGTGTTTTCCTGGAGATTAAGTGTTATTTCTCTTATGTGTCTCTGAGGTGCTGTGTGCAGTGTTTGCATAATTTGCTTCATTGATAAATTGGTCATGTCTAGTCAAGGCAGTTAAATTGGTGTATGGGTGTGTCTTGCAATTAACTGGCAACCCATCAAATGCTTCTGGGATATACTTGGGCTCCCTTCAGCAGTTAGTTAATCGACCAGAAACTTATCATAAAGTGGATGGATGATTTTTTTATGATCTTTACAAAATACAGCAGCAAAAGTAAACTGAGACCTTTTTGTTGTAGTTAATGGTAAAGAGGAGCTCTTTTTTCATTTCCTCAGTAGAATTTGATATTGTATCTGCATGTTATATGATGGCAAATGGTACTGACTAATTTAGTGAAAATACCATTCAGAATATATGCTTTAAAAGTGGTGCTATCTAACTCAGATATGATTACATCAAAGAAGTAGGCTTTGTAAGCTGAATACAAAAGAAGCAAATGTGGAATATATCTGTCATGTTTAATTCTCTAACACATTTTTTCTTTTCTTTTGAATGTTGATTCTCACATTATAATCTATATGCTACAAATGTACTTATTTCAGTATTATAAAGGCAGAACTGTTTCAAAGTACTTCAGCATTCTTTTTTCCTTCCTATTTAATTGCTTGATAGCTTAAGAAAGGGACACATACACACACACCATTGTCTGCTTGAATTAAGAGACTGATGTGATTATCATAACATCATGTTTGTGACGTTGCCTGTTATGTTGCTCTTGTTCACTGTTTGAAGCTTGCGGATGGATAGTTCTGCTTGCATAGAAAACAAATGGTTTAAAAATGTTTACTTTTTTAAAAAATGAAATAAAAAAATTGTACGGTTACTGTAGCTGTGCACTTATCTGGATTTAAATTGAACAATGCCAATACAGTATTGGTATAATATTAGGCCTTTCATTATAATAGACTCTAGGCACTCTTTGTGATGACTTTTTTTAGTGTGTCTTCTGAATTTGGTGTTGATTTCTATCAAACATAACTATGAAAAAACTACTTGCTCCTAGAAGCAATCACCCAATTTACATGAAAGCCTAAGTGCATAACAAGTAACATAAGATAAGACTAAGAAGATACTGCCAAAGCCACAACTAAGAATTTAATTTTTTGTCGAGAGTGGTCTACACATGAGAGATCTTATTCTTTGCTAAAACAGCCATATTTACTGACGTAGACAGCTATGCATTGTGGTATGGAGTCTTAACTGACATAGACTGCTATGCATTGTAACATGGAGTCTTGCAGGCGTAGAATTTTCCTGCAAACCATCAAACCAACGATTGTACAGCTAGTCCTTGTACTTCGCCATATTAAACCAGAAAATAAAATGCTTTACTTTTCTCAGCATCTACAAGTCTAAGACAGATCTGCTTATTTGTCTTTTTATGGACAGTTACTCAGATGACTAACATTGTACTTTCTTTTTGGTCTTTCTTTTTTTTTCCCCTCCTGTTCTATATATTTTTTTCTTTTTGGATAATTCTTGTAGACTACGCTTTCAATGCAGTTATGTAAATCTTTTTTTTCCTAGCTAAAATTTAGAATAATTCTTTTGACTTTTGTATTATTTCAGTTGCACACTGTTAACACCTGTAATAAACCTACCATCGTAAATATGCATGCAAGTATATTAATATATCTTTTTATTAATTTGTTAAAGTATTCCCTTTCATCACAGAATGTGCAATAGATGGTCAAATCTGGTTTTCTTTGTATTTTATTTCTGTTAATGTTTACTCAAGAATTACCCAAAGAAGCCTTTGGTTCTGTGTCTGCTGGCTGCCAGAATATAAGATTTTAGGCTAAGATTCTGAAATGCACTACAGGAACCTAATGGTTATGCATGAGTGTTTTTTTTCTCCAGGTGTGAAAATAATTGCTTTATTGCCAGGGCTTACCTTAAGCTGAAGCCAGTTTATGTAGAACTGTCGAAGGAAATTGCAAATAACGGAAAATTCAAATCCTCTGACAGGCTTACGAGTAATCAGCCTTTTGGACATTATTTCACGATTGAGAAGTTTAATGGATTGACTGCTTTACCTAGAAAGTGACACCTACTATTAATCACATTCAGCAGCATCAATACTAGGTGTTTTTCTCCTAGTGGTCTAGAGGATACTGATTTAAATTTTATTTTAAGCTTACAGTCTTTGCATTTTTGGGGAAGTATAAAAAAAAACTATTAAATAAAAAGTAGTAGTTAAAGGTTTGTACTATTTATGCAGCTTCTCATTTGGAATGACAATTAATTCCTTATCTGTTCCTTCATCATAATTAAGACTGTTTTGGTATCATTATTTAAAAGCATTTATTGTGAATCATAAAATCTGTGTAAAAGAGTGAAGCAGTGTGTTTTCCAGATGTTAAAATAAAGACATTTCAGGTAAATGAACATGGTAGTCAAAAATAAATTCTACTTTTGTCTTAAGAAGGCTTACAATTAATTTTTCTCTCATACAGTTTATATGTTTTGCTATAGAGAGCTTGTTTGTTGTTAGTTTGTTTGTTCGTTCGTTCGTTCAAAGAAATACTAACATTTTCATGCACCACATATCCTGACTAAATATACTTAGAATATACTCTACAGCGAACTGGTGTTGTTTGTTGGAAAAGACAAAAACAAATTAAGAATGTGCAAACTTTTTACATCATTGCTATGAATTATTGAAATTTTAAACACACTGCATTTTGATCTTGAATTGAAAAAGTGAGATGATGAAAGTACTCTTTTAATCTTAATTGGTTCATGTATTTTGTGCTGCTGAATTGTTTTGAGTTTCTTCCATTTTAAAATAAATGGGAATGACAAAGAAGTAGTGTGAGTGAAATTTTTCATCCCTAAAAATATAGCTCGGCAAAATTTTTAATGTCATATTCATGGATTCTAACGTTGTTGCTGAAGTAAATTATTAGTTAAATTGTACAAATTGTACATTCTTCAAATAATGAAGTGAAATGCTAAATCAATCTTCAGTTATATTCCATAAACTAATTTGGAGAAGAGTTTATACATGGTTTACTTCTTCAGCACTGTACTGCAGTACTCAGTACTATAAAAGGGAAACTTCAGTATGCTAGAGGAAACACTTTTTATCTTTGGACAAATTTCAGTGGTGCAGATACAATTTATTTTCACATGACTTCGAAGTAATGGTCGAAAAGTATATATTACCATGTTAGATATAGTAAGAGACATACAGTAGCTGCAGTTTTGTGGGAAATTAAGAGTATGCCAGGCTGTCATAAGTTAATAAAAGTGACTCAGTCTAATAAACAGCAACACATTGCAATCCATCTAAAACATAATTTCCCAAGGTGGCAAAAAATAATACAAAGAAAATCAGAACTCAAACTGATAAGTGTGCAAACCAAGTTCAAATGATAGACAAATCATTAGAGATTAGCTCAGTGAGTCTTGAGCTTTTACTGTATTTAAAAATGACAAGCAACATAAATGTGTTTATGCACAATACCAAAACTATAGACTTTTCAGATGTCATAAAAAATAAAAATTTGATATCCACAAGTCAAGTAGGTACAGTGATCCCTTGCTGTATCGCGCTTCGACTTTCGCGGCTTCACTCTTTAGATATTTAGATATGTAAGCATATCTAAATATATATCACGGATTTTTCGCTGGTTCACGGATTTCTCTGGACAATGGATCTTTTAATTTATGGTACATGCTTCCTCAGTTGGTTTGCCCAGTTGAATTCATACAAGGGACGCTATTGGTGGATGGCTGAGAAGCTACCCAATCAGAGCACGTATTACGTATTAAATAAAACTCCTCAATGATATACGAAATGCTTCCCATGCGCTGCTTTGCATACTTAAAAGCTCTAATTGCACGTATTGATTTTTGATTGTTTGCTTTTCTCTGTCTCTCTCACTCTCTCTGACATTCTCTGCTCCTGACAGAGGGGGTGTGAGCAGAGGGGCTGTTCGCACACTGGCCTAGAGGATACAGATGCTCCTCTTAAAAATGCTGAAAGACTGCCTTCACATTGCTCCCTTCCTTGCGGCTGTTTTGCCGGGGCGGTGCTTCGCATACTTAAAAGCACCTATTGATTTTGCATTGTTTGCTTTTCTCTCTCCGTCTCCGTCTCTGGCTCTGTCTCTCTTTCTCTCTCTCTCTCTCTGACATTCTCTGCTTCTGATGCGCACTCCTTTGAAGAGAAACGTATGTTTGTATTCTTTTAATTGTGAGACGGAGCTGTCATCTCTGTCTTGTCATGGAGCACAGTTTAAACTTTTGAAAAAGAGACAAATGTTCGTTTGCAGTGTTTTAAAGACCCTGTCTCTACAACCTCCTGTGTTTCTGTGCAAATCTGTGACCCAAGCGTGACAATATAAAAATAACAATATAAACGTATGGTTTTTACTTCGTGGATTTTCACCTTTCGCGGGGGGTTCTGGAACACAACCCCTGCGATCGAGGAGGGATTACTGTATTACTAATTAATTTAGAACTCATTTAACCAATCTCCATATTTCACTAAGTAATTTAATTTTTCCTTAGATATAAAGAGGGTGGTGAAGCTTTGCTGATTTTGACGCCGTCAGAAGAACAAGGGATGCTAAAACAGCTTGAAGAAAGAAAAGTTCCTGTAAGCAACATAAAGTAAGTAAAATTTTTATTTAGTTCATATCATAATTTATGGAATATTGTATAAAAAGAATCAAAGAATAAATACTGTAAATAGTAACATACAGCTATAAAAAAAATGAGGGACTTTCCTTCATTTGGACATGTGTGAACAAAATCATACAATTTTTGTGTGGTTGAGGTATGGGATTTTAGTTTAGCACTATCAGTGTTGACTATAGTAGAATTGGTGGAGGTCATGTTCTGATTCATAGCCTACTTGTGGGCTGATTTGGAAAGAATTAGTAGCATTAAATGCTCAGAAGGTCCTTTTAATGCTGTTTTGTTAAGAAGGCTCAACAGTGCCTTAAGTTTTGGAGTAACCTGAAGAAAGTCAATCTGGCCCTCTTGATTCTTACAAACTGAGGTATGTATAGAGGAGAGCATAGTGGCTAACTGCATCAATGGTTGAGATAACCACTACATGCCCCTTTCAGGAACTTACACCACAGATAAGAGGAAAATATTTTCTGTTCTTCTCTGGCTTAATAACAGTTTTTATCCTTGGGTCTTTAAAGGAATATTCCACCTAAAAATTCTATATTTTTTAATATGTAACTTATTCCATGTAGTTTGTAGTGATGACTGAAAAACGTTTTTATTCATGTTTATATGCTGAATGGGAAAAAAAAAAAAACAATGGTAACCAGTGCTGTACAGCAGCACATTGATGTCAATGGAGAAACGGAAAAAAATCTCATGTTACTCATGTTGCATGCTTCATGTATAAATTATCCAGCCATATGCTCAAAAAAAACACATGCTTTTTTTGCTAAAATATTCTTAAATGCGTTCTTCTGGAAATATCACAGCACATCATGAAAAGGAAACATGTTCCAATAATAGGGTGTATCTGAATTGAAGATGGGACTTTTGACCAGTAAATGAGGGGGAGATGCGGATTTCAATTAAAATTAATTTCATTTAATGCCATATGACTGTATTTATACCCTTACATCTGGGTGCTTTGTGAATTTTTTTTCTCTCCATTATATGAATAACTCCTTTGACCTCTTCCATTATGATTATTTGAATTTGTGTGTTTCAGTGGTTCTAAACATGTCGTTGCTAAGTATCTCAAAGTAGTTTTCCTATAGCTGCATTATCTGATCACTATCCGTATCAAGGTCCTCAGTCTCTCTCTTCTCCATGGTTGGAATCTTGGTTGGTATTCTTCTTACATGTTTTTTGAATTATTACTTCTTCACAGTTTCTTTGTCTTTTGGAATGGTAGCCTGTCAGCCCCATACCTCTCAAACTTTTTCTGAAGTCTCCTCAGTGTCCCAACTCTCCAAATTACTAAGAACGTCTCCTGTAGACAATTTTGATGTCCAGTTAGTTTGCTTGGGTCCTTCCCACAAGTTAGTCTGTCATTGGGCTTCTGAAAAATTACAGTTTTTACAAGACACCTACATTATTTTCTGTTTTGGGTGTTTCTTGTATACTGGGAATATAAGTGAAATACGTCTTTAAAAATCTTATGCCTCCATAATTGTAGGTTGCCATGAGGTTTATGTAGACCACCATTTTAACAATAAATTATTAAGCTTTCTTATGCAAGAAAAAACATATCAAACACAATTCAGTTCTCAACAAAATTCCTGGTTAATTAAAAACTTCCTGTGATGTGTTTATCTTGCAAACACAGCAGCTAAATATAATCTGTGAGGTTTCTTTTTCCTTTCTGTTGTATTTGATTATATCACCTTGAGATATTGAGATAATTCCTTATAAATGAACTTCAAAGCTCCCATCAGCTGGAGGCCTATTTTGTAGTGTGCCAGAGTCCGTGATTTTAATATGACAATGTTTTTAAAATGAACATTTCAATCTGTGCCTTTGCATTAGCACTTTTTTTATTTGTCCATGGAGGTTAGAAGATTTTTTGTTTGACCATTTCAGAAACTACCAGATAAAGTTTGTGTATTTAAACATAGCATGATTTGATGATGAAGAGTCCCAGAAGGATTACTTTATAAAGGAGCATCTCCCCATGTAATTTAAACAACATGATAAATATCTGAAATAAAATTAAAATTGCAGCCAGAAAGCAATGTTGAAATTAAGGAGAACAGAGGCTGACGTACAAGTTATTGCAGAGGACATCTCTGCAATATATGGGGCTGTCATACCTTTTTCATTAGCTTAGTTCATGCAAAATCATTTCTTTAAATTGCACAGTATATATAACATTTCTTACCTCTAAATGCATAACTTTTATTGTATCTTAGCGTGACTGGACTATTGTATCTTATTCTATGAAATCAAAAGGATTTAACTGTCAAAAGTTGTTAAGAATCTTATACTTTGTGCATGAATGCACTTCTTGGTGTTTGAGAAGATTGATGGCAACCATTCATTTGTGCCTAATTCCTGTAAGAGGAAAGTTCTGTGAACTGGAATATAGCAGAGAAGTGAAAATAACTTCTTTAAAATCAAAAAAATGTGTGTCAAATAATACTGCATCGTTTCACCAGTTATTTTACTCCCTACTGTAATATGCAGTATATAATGTTACAAAGTTTATTTCCAGTAGTATTCCTCTTGTTTGCTTGTTAGCAGTTTTTCCTTAAAATAGTGTCATTTTAGTGTGTTCCTGTTGCCTATACCCTTTAGTACAGACAATTTTAGTTCTATTGAAAAAGTTTTGGTACAGCACTTTACGTTTTATTGTAGGTTATTACAGCTGTGCAAGAAAAATGACAATTGTGTAAATCAGCTTAACAGCACTAAATTAAATACGCTTACATTTTTGAATGGAGACTAGATTGCAGATACATCTGCTTATTTCACATTTTAAATTCTACTAAGTTGTGTTGAGACTATTAAAGCTCACTTCCATGAGGCTTATGAATACAAATGTGCAAATGTTTATATCTTTTTTTTATTTATTTTTTATTATTAACTCTATACATTGTCAGTTTGAAGCATATAAAGCATAGTAATATGTACTACCAGTAACAGCGGACTGCACGATAATGTGCAGTGAATACACTTATAGTTTTCATTCTCTTTCTCTGTACATTTAGCACCCGTTTGCTCAGAGGTTGATGCGCTTGCTGCTTCCTGAGCAGCTCTTCTTTTCTTCACCCTAGCGGCCCGCTTCGTCTCTTCTTTCGTTGGCATCTTTTCACGTTAAAAATGATTAAGTCAGTGTTTATGTTGCAATTACTTAGTACGTTTTCTTTAATTTTTCACTTAAGCTGGCACTTAAGTCTTCAATCTGCCTGAAGAATGATTTAAGATATAAAGAGGTAGGGGAAGTGACGGCGAAGGTGATAGGGATGAGAACGGCACCCATACGCATACGCCGCATGTTTGCCCCACTGGCTGCTGCCGAGAGTTGCATCTACAATAAAGTAAAATAAAAATAAAAAGAGGAATAACCTTGGAGGTCAATCATCACCCCGAAAACGAATAGTAGACATCACGTATTATATATGTGTACCAAATTTCAGGTCAATCGGTCAAATGGTTTGCAAGCTACAGGTGATTTAAAATCCTGGACAGACAAAAGGACAGCCACGGTAGCATATTATAGAAGAAGACAGACTGCAAATCAACTATTCTCCTCAACCTAGGTTTAACGATGGTTTGCAGTGCATATGGATATTTTTTTTGAGAAAAGATGTTAAATATTAAGTTAAAATTTGAATTGGATAAATGCTATATATACTGTACCTACTTACAATACTGCCAACTAAATGCAGACAGTGCTGTGACTTCATTTATGTGCTGCGAACTGCTATAATACACAGGATTTTATAGTTTGCTAGTATATTCTGATCAAAGATACAATGATTACAAAAACCTATACCGTAACAGTTGTGACATAAATGTATGGGAAGCAACACATTTCAGAGTAAAATTATGAAAAATGTCTTGCCTGAAGAAACAAGGATTTCACTCTTTGGTGAATACAACAATGGTAATGCACAGTAGTGGCTACGTCAGATTAGTAAGGTGCTTTCACAGTGATAAAAATGAGAAAATCATTTGGACAATGACTGAAATTAAGCGACTGGAACTAAATACATTTCTGATTCTCTTTGGTTCACAGATTTATTTTAAGTATTTCATACATTTCAGCAGAAGTATCACTCTGAGCAACCTTAAATTCCCTCTGGGGAAAAGGAAAAATATCTCTGTCAGTCCTTGATTTGAAGTGGCAGTACTAAGATTTCATGATGTTTGTTTTCCCAAAAGCTCAGATTCACATTATTAACACTCAACACATTTGTCAAGAATGGTCAAATATGACATAATCTGAATGTGAAAAACAGACTATTACCACTGCAAATTTTTCTTTTCAGTTCAGTTTAATTTTAATTCATGGTAAATTAAAGTTGTATTGGAATTCTACTTTCAATGTCCTTATTTAATTTTTTTTAAATGAAGCAGAGATAGGAACAAAGGATGGATAGATACACTGAATAAAACATGTATTGAAGTATAGTATAACGTATAAGACAGTGGTCAAGATTGAGTAAAGTGTACATTTACAGTACTTCGGTATTGACTCCCAATTATAATATTAAAAACAATACCTAATGAGCCATATCAAGTCCCTACATTTTGCCCTTTTCTGGCCCTTCCTGATATCTTACCAGATCACCCTTGGATGAATCTGTACTATTGATTGTGGTGGTGCAATGACCAAAGTATTGCTTTGAGAGAGACTGAAGCTAAATCAGAAATGACCAAATTATCTTAACATGCTGATGCAATCCAATTTCCTTCTGTATAATGACCATCAGATTTTTAGCCAGTTTCTCCAAAGTGTATAATTTTCCCACCTGCTCTAAGTTAACTATGCACATTTGGCAAGTAAAGCTGTCTTTACTATTAGCAAGAAAAGTTAGTTGGACAGTAAAGTAGCTCATCTGATCATGAGACCCTTGTACACTTCTCGTCCTATGACTTTAAACTCACAGGCTAACGTTTGACTATAATGGAGTAACATACATATTATGCAGCAACTCATATAGGTTAATGCTGCCTTCCAGAAAGCCAAAATCCGTGGAGAAAATGCATGCGAAAGACTAATCTGAACTCTGAAATGCTTTAATTGTGATGTCTCTGTTGTTTTAATAACTAGCAGGTGACCACATTGTAAGTGTTACTCACATCCATGTACTTTAAATCATAACAGCAACATTTTTTAAAGGTGTGCTTAAACCTTTAAATTAACAGGAAATTGAAATTGTTCAGATTTTGTTTCCTGTAATTATTATTGTTACATTTTGCTTCTGTGAATAGCTTGTTTAGTGAATTGATGGACAATTACATTACATGCTCTGTTGTCATCCATTTTTGTTGTGAATTGCCACAGTAAAATAAGTGAAGCAATCATATTTTTTCCTCTAAATTCATTACTGCAGTTTAGGGTTGTAGGAATGTGCTGCTTAAATCTGTTGAATGAATCAGTTACTCTTTCTAACCAGGACACCACTATAAGAAAGTATGCCTTAGAATGTATTTGAATTTAGTTTAATTTATTACAGTCATTGCAAACAGTCTCAGAAAGTAAATAATGAGTTCCTTTGTTATAGTGTCTTTATAAATGTTAGGTTGTATATTTTTTAAAGGCAATATTAAGTTATCACTAGCCCAAGACTGTGGCATTTTTCTTAACTTGTTATTTAGTACTGGTGGTATACAGTAATTAATTTTGTGTGGCACTAATTGGCTTTATTTTACAAAAAACAATAGCTTTATCATTTAAAAATTACCCAAGAGAATATTCATCCAAACAGGTCAAAACTTTGGATCCTAATAAATTTTACAAAAATGTCCAAGTCTGAGAATGTCTTTGGGGATTTATTGAATTAGTAATTGTCTGGAATAGTGTTTTTTTGATTTTGGTGCTAATGAGCACAAAATGAATTCCTTACAGGGTTGTTTTTGTATCGAAAAGAAATTTAGATAACGGATTTACTACTTTTAAGAATTGTGCAGCTAATATGTTAAACTTTTTGCTTGACTGTCTTTTTATAATAATTTGGAAGGCTACATTGTATCTTAATGAGACATATGCTTTTTTTATTGTTTGCCTAATTCAAACTATTACAAAAAACTATTTCATCAAATACGGCCTTAGTAGTAGCATTCTGAGTAGACAAAACATCAGTGGTATTAGCAATGATACCTGACTCCCTTTACAAGTCATGGCAGTTTTCACATTACTTAAAAATCTAGTGTTTTTATCACGCCATGGTTCTGACCCTGGTCCTTTCCATAGAGAGCCTTTCCTACTACATCTCTCATGATAGTCACACTATGGGATGTCCTCACAGTTTGTTCAAACTACATTATCTGGCATTACAGTACTGTGAAGGAAATTACATTTGACCTCTAGTGCCTGCAGTGTTGTTTTTTTGATAAGAACATCTCTTTTCGTCTGTAGAAAGCAAGTCACTGTTATGTTGGGTTGAACAGCGAGTTTTTCAAATGCTCATTTTCATCTTAGCTGTATGACAACAACAACAACAACAACATTTATTTATATAGCACATTCTTTCATACAAACATCGTAGCTCAAAGTGCTTTACATGATGAAGAAAGAGAAAAAAGACAAAATAAATAATGAAGATTAGGGAACACTAATTAACATAGAATAAAAGTAAGGTCCAATGGCCAGGGAGGACAGAAAAAACAAACAAAAAAAAACTCCAGACGGCTGGAGAAAAAATAAAATCTGCAGGGGTTTCAGGCCACGAGACCACCCAGCCCCCTCTAGGCATTCTACCTAACATAAATTACCTCATTGTATTCGGGGTTCTCATGGAAGAATATGATGATGATGGTCATGTGGACTTCTGGCTTTTAATCCATCAATGTAGGGACATCATGGTGCTTTGATTAGGTGGTGGTGGTGGCGCAGATCGCCACCACAGAAAAGCAGAAAAAGAACAAAAGAGAAAGTAGGGGTTCGTACAGATTTTGGAGCCACCGTGAATAATACTTTTAGGTGTAGCTCTTGGAATTCTAAGTAGACACTCATTTGAAGATCTAAGGATGACACCTTGCTGCAAATAATTTCTATGCACTTTGGAGGTAATGATTGGATGAAGACAAGTTCAACATTATCTACGAACAGCAGAGATCGAAAAACAGACTTTCAAATTTGAAACTCTTTTCCTTCAGTGTGTTTTTATGTTATTTCAATGAAAATCACAATTTGGGAGTCGCAAGGAATAGGTAACAGGGCAGGACACTTATGTACTGAATGAAGTCTAGGAATGCAGATACAGCCTAAAGTTCAGGAATTCAAGGACTAAATGCAGGCCAAAAGACCCCAGTCTCTTTTTGATGAAGTGAATGTTTCTGAATTTACATTGGTTATGCAGTACGTTTCACACCGATATGCACTATGCAGTTTGCATGTGCAGACAAAGTCATCTTATATTCCCCTGTAGCTAATTTTGCCCTCACATTATCAGCTATTTTGTTTAAAACTGGCAAGTAGTGTTCCTTCCCATAATTATACTCCACTTTCTATCTTCTCTGGATGTATATGCAATAAGATGCCCTGTAATGTCAAATAGAGGAGTATAAAAAACACATAATATAAAGCAAAGTTATTAAAAGAATAGTACAGTATTTCAGACACATTTAAGTAAATAAATGATATCCAAACCCCACCTTAACAGAATCACTGGCAAATACATATTTAATTGTATATGTTTTTGGATGTTGGTTTCAATTTTATATAAATGCATTATGCAAAAATGTGTCTGTTTGTTGTAGTACTTTGTAAAATCATAAACACATTTAACCAGTTAATTGGGAGATGTATAACACAATTTCTGATCAGTGCTATTTTTTGAAGTTGATTGAGACAGCTAATTTCTACACGTAACTATGGAAAGGAAGAAACAAGTAATTCACATGACATTCCATTCATTTGATTGAGTTCTGATTATATTCAGAAGCCAATTCAGTGTAGTTATGTGACATGTTTTGTTTTATGCTGTATGTTAATTGAAATCTTTTCTAATTGTAAGAGGTTAACGTTTGCTATTTACACTTTTATATAGTAAAGTAATATTTTGGTAAAATTGAGATTAGCATTAACATATAGCCTTTAGAAAAACTATACGTTTGTTTGACTATTGTAATCTTGCTTTAGAAATTGTGTTTATTTAAGAGAAAATTGATGCATCATTTTATTCAGAATCTGCAACAGCTTTTTTTATCAGTAAAAATGAGAGATTAACTCTTGAGTATGCTTATTTAAGCATCTTTTGATTTTAAAGTGTTCTTGTTTGCATTGTTCCCTTGTCAAGAACAGGGACAGTAAAACACTACGATATCACATCTTGGAGTAGTTGTTTGTTAAGCAAGTAAACCATTTTTTTTTATTACTTCTTTGCTTATTTCATTCATTTAACATTCCTTAATATCAATTAATTTTAGCCAGCTTTAATCACAAAAATTACAACTGAATATACAGTAATTTATCATCTTCATGCAAAAATATTTTAGTTGCTTTAGACATAGCCTGATATTTATAATTGTAAAGCAAACCGTCTGTAATTATTACATTAATGTTGGATGCTGGTTCGGTCTGCCACAGGACTAACATTTTTATGCAGTCAGTTTAGAGAAGAAATAAAAGAGCAGGAAAAAGACTATTTTAGCATAATTAATTTTCCATGCTCTCCTGTTAGGGAGAGATTTGAAAATATTTTACATTTCTACATGTTTAAAGCTCTTGCTGTTAAGTTTTCACCATCTGCTACATTTTCTGTTTGTTGTAGATTTAGGGTTCATAGACACTGGAACTTTGTCAGTAGCATTTACTTGAAAAAGATGAGCGAAAAACAAGAAAAAGCTTGTTACCACACATTTAAATAATGTAATACCTCTTGGAAACAGAATGATTTATGTCTTAATCCTATGAAAATGTTAAACATTACATTATTCTCATGTTACATAGATGTTAGCCATGGCTTTAAACAAAAATATTGTAGCGAGAGTCAATGAGTGGCGTATAAACGACAGAAAAGCTGACACTATGGATTTTTAACTTTGTGTTTCGGTACAGAAGTAAAATATCCTGGATGTTACAAAATAAGTAGCTTTTAGTTGTCCTTTTCTGTTGGGTGAACATTGGGAATACAGAACTTTAATCATAAACTTACCTCAATAGCAAATTTCTTAATAATTCTTAAAGTCCAAAATACAATGTTGGTGGTACTTTACATTATTTAAACAATGTGGTGATAGCGGTAAATATTTTAATATAAAACAAAATTTCTATTCTATGTATCCGGAAAAAAAAAAAAAAAAAAAAAGAAAAGGTTGGTATATTTTGTTATATTATGGAGTTAGAAATTGCAGCCACAAAACAAAGTAGTTTCTGTGCACAAAAAATACCAATTATTTGCCTTTTTGTTAAAGCACTATAGATAAATTTTTTATTATCTTAATTCTTTAAATAGTACCACCTACTTTAACTTTTGTTCTCTGTTATTATAAACAGCATCAGACTATAAGGCAAAGCATAAAAAGTGAGCATCACCTTAAATCATCTGTGGCTGCTTAGGGCATGCCTGAGATCGCCCCGTGCCCAGAATAGCACTCAGATCCTTCCAGAGTTCAAGAAAGAATGCTCTCATTAAATACAGCTCAACTCTTCCTTTTCAGTTTCAAGCTTTTCCCATGTCCTGGCATTTTCTGTTCCACCACAGAAATTTCCACCTCCTCAGATCCCTTGCCACTACTTCTCCTTCAACTCCATGTTTGACTGTTAACACTAGAATTGCCAGAGCCTACGACAAAACACATAGATCCGTCCCACCTTAAATCTGTTTGCACCTCTCCTTCAGCATCTTTTGTCCTGTAAATGTGTCGATCAAGACAAGCAGCCTACTATTCCATCCCTCCACCGCCACTGAACGTGCACAAAGTTCTCCCAGCTTATGCCTTGATTATCTGGGAATGAAGTGCTGAAGATTTAGAGTGGAAATGATTGATCGTTATTTGGAACACATGCATTTCATGTGTGTTCCGTTTCTGCAATAATCTGTGTAAACACATTTTTAAAACTGAAATGTTTTTCATGTTTTAGTAGTAAATGACAATATGTAGGCATAAAGTATATAATGTATGAAGCCTGAAGTCCAAAGATCAAATAAACACTTTCACAAAAGGTTCAAGGATAAGGCAACAGCTTCTGTGGCATAACGGTAAGATTTGCTGACTTGTAATCAAAAGTACCCGGTTCGATCCCGACTGTCTCCTATATTTGCCATTTTCAGAAGTGAGCTGTTCTTATTGTTAATATTATATAGTACACTCATACATTTGGTTTGCGTCTGTAACAGCAGATGTACATTTATAGGATTTAAAAGTAGAGTAAAAGTTACCGTTTTTTTTTTTTTTTCCACTTTTATTCTCTCAGTCACAATCACGATACATACTACCGCCCCCAGGAATCTGACACTGTTAGTTTTTATTTGAAACTAGGAATAACTGTAGATGTGAGTGGTGTTTTGAGGCAATGGAACGGGACATTCTCTGATTTGGAGGGAGAAAAGCTACCACACAAACACTGGTGAATCTTGTCGCCTTCTTATCTTGCCTTCACTTGATTTTTTTTATTCAGTTTTATTGAGTGTTCCTGCTCACGCTGAATTAGTATGCACCTTATGGTCTATGATGTCAAAAAAAAAAAACATAGGTATTTATGATATTTGGAATTATTCATTTTATGACCTGTATAGTGCATTTTGGAAATAATATTCATATTCATTTGCATAACATCTTACGGTTGTAATCAGTGACTGCTTATTTCGTGCTTTTTTTTTTTCTTTTTTCACCCTGATCTTCCCAGTTCCCACATGTTGCTGTATGGTGATGTTTCTTTTGTAGTCCTGGACATGCAGAGGAAAGAATAATACAGAGAGGTCAGTTCAGTGCTATATGCAATCATCAAATTAACAGTTCACACACACGCAAGAACCATCCTTCCTATGTTTACGACGTGTGTACCTGTTGCAATGTACACATTTCTCTCTATGCTATGGTTCCTATTACATTGAAAGGGCACCTGACACTGACTCAGTTTACTTTCTTGGGGAAAACGGCTGTCTTGGAACAGAAGCTTGTCGATGTTGCATCCTCCTTTTCTTTTTCCATTGCCTTTTCTAGTAAGATGTGACGACGAAGTTCCTCTGCAAGGTGAGCCATGAACACTCTTCTTTTCTCAGTGGACCCCATACATGCGTTGCACAGTACATGTGCGTTGATCACTGCCAAGTCAAGCGTGTTATAGCACACAGCAACTGGCCACCTGCTTGCTCTGAATAAGCTCATGCCTTCTGGTGCACGATGTCAACACAGCACGGAGAAAAAAAGAAAGACAAATATAGGGGACATTGGGTATAAATTTATTGTACTTGTAAAAGTTAGTTTTTTTCAGTTTTATTCTCTCAATCACTTTCACACTGTAATCCCCCACCCTTCCTCATCTGGCTCTAAGTAACAGCAGGAGCATAAATTCACACCCGAACTGACGGTGTTCGTTTTCAAATAATATTGCATTATTGCGATGATGTTTTCTGATTGGTACTATTCAGGTCATAAAATGATTTCTTCAAAATGTCATATATATTGTCTCTTTCTTTCAGGTGTGTAATAGAAACCAAAGCATAGAGGGAAGTGTGTACATTGCAACAGGTACACATGTTGTAAATGTAGGAAGGACGGTCCTTGCGTGTGTGTGATCTGTTAACATTTGAATTTGATGACTGCATATAGCGCTGAACTGACCTCTCTGTACTATTCTTTCTTCTGCATGTCCTGGAGTACAAAAGTAGTGCTGTGCTATAAATGTACACCATCTGTTACAGACGCAAACCAAATGTATGTGTGTACTTTATAATATTAACAATAAGAGCAGCTCACTACTGAAAACTGCTTATATAGGAGGCAGTCGGGATCGAGCCGGGGACTGTTGATTACAAGTCAGCAAATCTTACCGCTACGCCATGGAAACTGTTGTCTGATCTTTGAACCTTTTGTGAAAGTGTTTATTTGATCTTTGGACTTCAGGCTTCATACATTATATAGTTTATGACAACATTTTGCATGCACCACTGCTTTTCCTTAATGTTTTCCCACAGAAACCTCAATAGCTTAGTATAATTTTGCTAAATAGCAGTCTTTTCATTTGGAAACTCTTTATTAAGCCCAATAATGTTAAAAAACACAATCGTCATCATCTTGATGTTTTTGGATGCAGAACAAAAAATTGCCAAAATCACCTGCGGGATTGTAGAGTAAATGTCAGAAGCATGTATCTTGATCAACTTGGCACAATGTTGCTTGGCAAACAGATTACAAGACTATAGATATATGGTATCAAGTGGCATAGTAGAGAACTTCACCCTGCTTTTGTGCTATTGATAGATTCTGGGAGTTTTTTGGTCCCCTCTAGTGATGCTTCAGTCACGTTTTTAAGACAGATACCGAGCACTTGACTTCATGTTATTTGATTGGCCAGTTATTATACAGATTTATTTATTTATTTATTTATTTTCTGTATCCCTTTAAAACAACTAATTAAATAATAGAGAACAGATGTTAACTTCTCATTTTTATTAACAAAATGAAATTCTATTTTCCTATTGTTTAGTGATCACAAAATACTAAAATAAATAACATTTTCTTAAAATACATGCTAGTAAAATATCAACAAAAATATTTTTCCATAATAATTATGGCATAAAAGAAAATAAAATTCCTCACATAATTAATTATAAGCTGTAATTTGTTTTAGTTTTTTCTGCAATGTACTTGTAGTCTACTTGATTACTACAGTAATAAAAAGAGAAATAATAAAAATAAACCATGACACGTCTCCTGGCTGCTACAGTGCACTCTAAGTGCTGTGTACACAAAACAGAGATCATAGAGCTGCTTTTATGTTGGCTTCTTCAAATAGTCCTGTCCTTCTCAGACAGGCCTCGGCCACCTGAGGAGCTTGTTTCTCTCTCAGCTCAGGAGCTTAGGTTCTTATAATTCATTGGTCATGTTTTCTTATTGCCTTCTTTTCAACTTGCCTTTTAGGAAGGCACTCAGATTCAGGTTGCACTTGCTCAAGCAGTATTTTGTTAAAGTTTCAGATTTAATGTCATTGTTTTAAGTTTAAGCTATGACATTAAATTTTTCTTTTTTTTTTATTCACTTAATCATTCCCTTTTCAGCCCTTTGGAACTCTGCTTCAGTATCCTCATCCATTGGCCTTGCCTCTCGATTACAGCTTATCCTTCCTTTTGTAGCTTTTGCTTTATGTGACAGCTTTTCATCCACACTACTACTTAATTAGTCTCCACCTTGCTGCTGTCAAATGCCATCATTTAGCTGTATGATAGGTAAAATGTACCACATCATTAATAAAAATGTATTAACAACACAACAAGCATTTCTTTTTGTTTTTCCAAGTTGTCTATTATAGGATAGCATAGTGGTTGCACTGTTAGCTTCACAGATCCAGCATGTTAGACTAGAATCCTGTACTTGTCTTTGTGGACTCTGTGTGTTATTTTTGCATGTATTTTTTTCTGCCACATCCCCAGGGTCACCCTTGTTATGTTAATTGATGACAGTAAATTGGCAGAGTGTAAATGTGGAAGTGCATTTGAGTGGGCCATGTGATGGACTGGTGCCTTTTCTAGGGCTAATTCTGTTCTTGAGTATGTAATTGGACTGCATTTTACTTTAGAATAAAGAATATATTCAGGTCTTTTGGGTTATAGTCATTCAGTATAATTTGTAGTGCTGCTAAGAAGTAGTGTGTATGGTCAGTTTGCAAAGGTGGTGTGCTACATTGACCTTGTTGTTTATTAATGACTGGAATTATAGGATAAGACTAGTTTTTAAAAATTGTTTAAATCAAAAACAAGGAAACTTCACAGTTCCAGGCAAAAATTCTAAACACTTAAGAAAAAAAATCCATAGTTATTTATGTAGTCATTTGTTTGTTTTACAAAGGAAGGTTTGGTGCAAATGCTGTATTAGTATGTACGTTTTTGTGAACATATGTCACAGAGCTACAGTGTAATAAAATAAACTGTATGCATATGCTTTCTGTTTAGAAATGTTAAGAAATGTATATGTAAACAATTGTCAAGTGAGCTTTAAAAATTCTGTCAGATTTTCGTGTGTTTGTCAAGTGGAAAGTCACATTAATTTGTTTTAGACAAATAAATTTAAACTAACCAATATATTGTCTCTGCAATCAGCCAGTTAGTTTTGAAATATATTTTTTGCCTCCATCTGAGACTCTAAACTTGGTGCAATTGTTTCTTTCTTTCTTTCAGGGTCAACCCAGATAAACTCATCAACGTGCAGCAGAAACTGGAAGCTTTCCTAGCACAAGAGCAGGAGCTAAAGGAACGTGCACAAAGGGCAAGTCACCATGATATTGTTCTAATCCTGCTATGTTAAAGCTGCCACTTTCTCCTATATATTCCTGTAGACTTGGTACAGTCATTTTATACTTCAGTGCCAACTACTGTACATAACTGGTGGACATTTGCCATGTCAGTTTGTTAATTGTTGGCATACTGTAGACAATGAGGGGTGGATAGTAAGTTATCTAATGTTAACACAATTTTTTCACGCAGGAAGCTGTGGGCCTCACAATTTTTGTTTTTATAGGAATTCATTTGTTGCTGAGAGATTCTTTTCTACTTCTTTCTTAGTACTATGACATAGCCATATGCAGTATGTGTTTTTAACTGCAAATATGTGGAGTACTTGTGTGCATTTTCAGACTCTATATTGCGTTTTCATAAACAAACACTCTTCTAGACTCTGGACAAACACCTAACTAATTAATGCTCAAATACAGTACAACCCAAACTTATTACCAGTTAAAGTGTTCTTTCCTCCTACTTGAGTTCCTTATGTAACTTATTGCTAATTATCATGTACCATCTTTCCCTTCATTATTACTAGTGACTATTACCACTCATATCTACATTTCATCTGCAACCTTTTGTCAATATACAGTAGCATGGAAAAAATTATGGTCCAGATTGTGGAAAGGAATATGCAGCCAGAGAGCACATACATGCAAGTGCTTATCTGCTGCTAAAAAACACTGGCCTGAGTCTGTGGCTGCTACAAGTGGCTGCTAGTGATTTTAAGGAAGGATCTTGGCTTGGGTCAGCTTAAACTGTTGGAGATAGGGAGTGCATATGGTGTTACCTCTGGCCCAACGAGAGCACTGTAAAGCAGAAGTGAGTTCCAATGAGAGTGCATTGAGCTGCATGAAAGGTGCCATGAAAGTGGCAGCAGTACTGGAGAGCAACCAAGGAAGGAAACAGCACAAAACACTAATAACATTAAATAAGCAATTGCTTTCCACCACAATCAACATTCAAAATCTCACAAAAATAATTTTAGTGAATTTCACATTTTGCAATTATGAAATCTTAATCAAAGCTAATAAACTATGTGAAATGAAGCTCTATTGTTTTGTTTATCACTTATTACCACCATAATTAACAATTTATTGTTCTGTTATTATTTTTATGTGTACTTCATACTTGTGTTCAACAAATCAATGTAAAAAATGCCTTGAACACTGCTGTACAGTATTTAATAGCTATTAGCTTATATTTAACTTTAACTTTAATTTTTAAGTATATATTTTAGCCTATTTCTTTAGTCTTTATTATAGCTGCAGTAATGAAATGGCATTTATCAAGATTTTCAGTAATTTGCTTGTAGCCTTTAAATCAGGAATTATGTTTATGCATTTTCTCTATAATCTTACTATAGTGTTTTGAGTCATTTAATCATTTATTTCTGAAACACTTTCAGTAACCTTTTTTAGTCACTGGTACTTTTCTTGACAGTTTACACTGATCATAATTTAACATACAACTAACATGCCCATTGTTACCTAAGTTCTTGTTTCAGTGTTCTGTGCTTTAGGAGCCCCCTACTTCACATCATCATTCTCAGTCACATTATACATAGGCATGGTTTGTGCTCTGCTATTAGGTTGATTATCCTCAGATTTAAGTAAAAAATAAGAACTGCTGTTGCCTCCTCTTGTTATAGTCTGTATCTGGCAAGTACTGTGGGCATGATAGTTAGCTTAGTGGGCTTTCAAACCCAAAGTTGCTGGTTCAGTCTTCATCTGCAACATACTGTGTGACCTTGATCATGTCGTGTAATGGGCTGGTGCTCCAATTTTAAAACCTATCTATGTTAATGATCTTGATGTATTTTTATCTTGTAGAGGTATCTGCAAAATAAAATATAAAGCATTGATGGTAATCCAGTATAGTAATATAAAATGGACACAAAGATTTAAAGGACGACTCTTTATTTGCTAACCAAACTTGGGGGTTATTCTGGTCATTTTCTAAATGTCAATTCTTTGGAAAAAGTGATTTTTTTCTTTGAAAAGTACTGCACGCCAACAGCAATTTGTAACAATTACAGACATGAAATGTATGATCCATACTTTGATTAAAATCAGGAAATTTAAATTATTACACTTTATTATTTTATACATTGACACTTTTGTGCTTTGAAAAGATACCATATAAATAAAATATATTATGCTAAATTACTTTAGAGGTTACTGGTTTGTTCATCACACTGAGCTAATATAGTAGAATTCTATATAAAAACAAAATGGATGTTTTCAGGTTTCTTTTTGTAATGTACAGTCTATGTGCTGCATTTCTGTGAGAATGCTGCAAACATTGATTATTGAAACTGAATGTCAGAAGGCAAATTCCTGTCTGTTCAGAATTCTTTTAATCTTTGTTGTCACTTCTGGCATTTTAACATACTTGTCTTCTCTCCAAAGCAACACCTGCCCATGACCTGTGGCAGTTTGTCACTCATCATTTACTCCTGGGATGGCATAATGTCCATAAGGCATCAGTGATGGATAGTGTACCTTTGGGAGTCGATGCCTGTCACTAAATTATAAAGCATATCAGGAAATGGAATTTAGATCTAGAAGCTCATTACACTTTCCTTTTTGGGAGGAGAAGGAGAAGGTTGGAAGGGTAGTTTTTAAAGGAGATTCATGTGGTTAAACTACCATTGTAATATATTTTTTCTTACAGAATTTCTAAAGAATGTACTGTAACCCATGCTCATTTTTAAGACTGGTTAAATTGTCCTTTTTACCATGTTTTCACTTTTAGCATAAAATACTCTTTCCTGAAACTCTTACTATTTGAATTTATACATGCTTCATAATAATTATTATAATATTTGAAACATTCCAGTTTATTGGCCATGAATGTTAAGCATTCAAAGTGAGGTAAAACTTAAAAAGAGTTTTGTAGGGTTTGGAAGCTGTGGTGCAGTGTGGTACAGTCTGATATGGTGTTGACTCAAAGATCCCATATCTTGGATTCAAATCCTGTACCCAGGTGAGGCTGCAGAGTTTGCACATTCCTCACGTGTGTGTGTGTGTGTGTGTGTGTGTGTGTTTTTAAAAGCTCTCTGGATTTCCTACTACACCCCTAAAAATTTGTATGTGTAGGTACATTGACCACTTCTGTAATAAATTAGTTTTTGGCATCTTTTGACTTTGTATCATTTTTGGAAGTTTTAAATATTTCTAATTGCTTATACATTTTTTAATTCTGGTGATGCCATTTAGTTTCTTGTTCTAAAGTGGCAGTTTGGCATTGATCTTTGCATGGATAAAGATACAGTATGTTGTTCATGTTTGCTATGCCTGTTTCCAGTATGTGGCATTTTACATCCTCCTGTTCTGCCAGATATACAGTATGTTAGTGGCACACAGTTTCCAGCGTGCAAACTTTGGATCAATTTATTTAGCGAATGATGCAGATTATTGTTTGTTAGAAGCAAATAAAATGAGTTTGTTTTGAGAACTGCAACATTACTTTTGACTATTCTTTTTTTTGCCCAAGTTTTATATTTTGCTTTGATGTTTGGTTCTGGTTGCTTATTTTGGTTTACTGACTCTTGCTTGTGTGTAGATAATGACGATGGTTTCCCTCTGTTGTCTCTTCGTTTTATGTCACTCCAACAATTTTTGTGAACAAATATTTTTTAAATGGTGATAGTAAAAATTCCAAATTGATCCCATGTACATGTTCATGGGGGTCTGTGCTTATTGGTCTCCATTGATTTACTGGCACCCTGTCTAGAGCCGCTTCCTGGTCTAGGTCCCAGGGCTGCTAGGATATGCTCAGGCCCCCTGCGACAATGAATTTTAAGAACGCTATATTGTTGCTGTTTTTTTTTTTTATTATTATTTTTAGTGACATGCACAATGAACGGGAAAAATATATTTAACTGTCTTTGTTAAATCATAAAGATATTGCTTTATACTGATTAAAAATAGTTTATAAAAGAATAAAAGACTAGTTGACTTCATTTACAGGAAAGAGTTGTACAGAGTTGAAAATGGATGGACCTGCTAGGTAAGCAGTAGGGTAGTATACGTGTTTTTTAGGTATTGGTCTCTTTCAGATGATATACTCTTTGAACTGATTATGTTTATTAACTTTTTGTTTTATCTAAACATTACTTTCTGCAGTGGTAATCTGCATACTTACTATCATTTTTGTCTTCTTATTTTGTTGAATTGGGGTGTGCCAGATATTTTGTTTAAAATGTTACTTAAACTGAACATTCATGTATCAGTTTAGCCTAAAAATGTAAGCAGCAGAAAGTTCAGAGGTAGAGTGCAGAATAAGGGGTATGGTAGAATTAACAAGATGGAATTCAAAATATGAAGAGTGGCAAGAAATGAATGGTACAAATTCAAAAGAAAAGAAAAAACACACTTGTTCACTGAAACGGTCATAATTTTTAAAATAATGATAGAGAATGCTATATTCCAATAGTTAGTGTAAAATCTATTAAAATTATATATGCCATCTGTTACTTTAGCTTGAACACAGGAGAACAGATCGAAACTGGTTATGGATAGGTTTTCCCCCTGTTTACGACAAATGCATTCCTTAATGACCCTTTGTAAAGTGAACTCTCGTATTTCAGAAATAATAAGCTCCATTAATTTCAGTGGGTGAAAAAATGTTTGTTATTAAGAGCCATTTTCCAGTTATTAATGACTCAATAATTTTGCTGTTTATCGGTTTCCATCACCTCCATTCATTTCTACCTTTTAGTAATCAGTGTACACTTATAATTGCAAACAAAGCCAACATTTTTTACTTCCTCTTGCAACAGGAGGATGACAGAGGTAAGAAGTTGAAGGTGAGTGCTCAGATGAAGCACAGGCAGAGGTGGTAGCAGCAGATGGATTATTTGCATGAAAGAATAATGAGATGCTAGTCTGATCTGATTAGCTTCTCGTACCTTTCTTTCATACAGCAGTCTGTAGCACATAGTTAAAAATGCTGCATTGGTTGTTGTAACTGTGACGATGATAAATCTCAGCTTAAAATGGGCATTAAATAAAATCCCTTGTAAACTTGTGTCTTGAACTGTCATATTTTGTGAGATTCCTGTATTACGCATCTTGCAAACCTTATTTAAAGTTAAATTCTAACTTTAAACCAGAATTATAGTTGTTTCTTTCTGTTCTAAACAACTCTGTTATATTTTTAAACAACAACAACTACTAAGAAAAATAACTAACGACATTTATATAAAAAAAAAAAAACTGTTGTGGTTTAGGAAAACTGGCTTGGCAGGAAGTCTTATGGTCTGTCAGCTTCTTTTCCATCAAATTGATCTAACTTGAACTTTCTTTACTTTGAAAAGAGGCCCTCCATTTATTTTCCCCTAACTATCACAAATTTGGTGTCTTGCATAATCCTAAGCAGTGCTTCCTATTCAAAATGCATAGAAGCATGACGAAGTTGTTAGTCTATAGCACTGAAGCCTACTTACTTGGAAACATTTCTTATCTGACTCTGTAGGCCATGAAGGACAGCTTGAGCTACTTTGGAATTGAATACCTCTTAACTCCACTGATTTTTTTTTTTTTTTTGCATCTCTCCTCTTTTGTCTTAGGTTAGTGTTAAAATCTCTTTTGATATTTACTCTTTGTATTTCTGATTTTCCTTCTCTCTGTTGATTTTGATGCAAATTGTATCTTCCATCCATCATCCAACCCACTATATCTTAACTACAGGGTCACGGGGGGTCTGCTGGAGCCAATCCCAGTACAGGGTGCCAGCCCACTGCAGGGAGCGCACACATACACACACACACACACACCCCCACACACCAGGGACAATTTATAATTGCCAATGCACCTAACCTGCATGTCTTTGGACTGTGGGAGGAAACCGGAGCACCCTGGGAGGAAACCGGAGCACCCTCGGAGGAAACCCATGCAGACACAGGGAGAACATGCAAACTCCATGCAGGGTGAACCCGGGTCTCCTAACTTCGAGGCAGCAGTGCTACCCACTGTGCCGCCAGTGTGTAGGAGAACAACAACAACATTTATTTATATATCACATTTTCGTACAAACAATGTAGCTCAAAGTGCTTTACATGATGAATAAAAAGAAACAAGTAAAAATAAATAAGAATTAAAATTAGGGAGCACTAATTAACGTAGAATCAAAGTAAGGTCCGATGGCCATAGAGGACAGAAAAAACAAACAAAAAACAAAACAAAAAAAAAAAACTCCAGACGACTGGAGAAAAACAAATAAAATCTGCAGGGGTTCCAGGCCACGAGACCACTTGGCCCCCTCTAGACATTCTACCTAACACAAATTACCTCAATCAGTCCTCATTGTATTCAGGGTTCTCATGGAAGAATTTGATGATGACGGTCATGTGGACTTCTGGCCTTTAATCCATCAATGTAGGGACATCACAGTGCTTTAATTAGATGGTGGTGGTTGCAGATCACCACCACAGAACACCAGAAAAAGAACAGAAGAGAAAGTAGGGGTTAGTATGGATTTTAGAGCCACCATGAATAATAATGATAATTAATTGAATATACAGAGCACCAGATGAAGATGACACTAAGATGAAGCTATGGGAAAGCCATGTAATGTGTTTTCAGCAGTGTTTTAAAGTGCTCTACTGTATTAACCTGGTGAATTCCTATTGGCAAGCTATTCCAGATTTTAGGTGTAACAGCAGAAGGCTGCCTCACCACTTCTTTTAAGTTTAGCTTTTGGAATTCTAAGTAGACACTCATTTGAAGATCTAAGGTTACGATTTGGAGTGTAAGGTGTAAGACATTCTGAAATATAAGATGGAGTGAGATTATTTAAGGCTTTGTAAACCATAAGCAGTATTTTAAAGTCAATTCTAAATGACCCAGGTAACAAGTGTAGTGACATCAAAGCTGGGGTGATGTGCTGGGATTTTCTTTTACAAGTTAAGATTCTAGCAGCTGCATTCTGCACTAGTTGCAATCGATTGATATATTTTTTCGGTAGTCCTGAGAGGAGTATGTTGCAGTAATCTAGCTGACTGAAAACAAAAGTGTGATCTAATTTCTCAGCATCTTGCTATGTTATAAGAGGTCTAACTTTTGCTATATTTCTTAAGTGAAAAAAATGCTGTCCTAGTAATCTTAATATGTGATTTAAATTTCAGGTGAGAGTCAATAATTACCCCTAAATTCTTTACCTCCGTCTTGAATTTTAATCCTAATGCTCCTCAAGTTTATTTCTAATAACCTCATTATATCCATTATTGTCAATCACTAAAATTTCTGTTTCTCTTTATTTAGTTTGAGAAAATTACTACTCATCCATTCAGAAACACAAGTGAGACATTGTCTCAGTGAATCAAGAGAGTCAGGGTCATCAGGTGCTTTTGATAAATACAGCTGTGTGTCATCAGCATAGCTGTGGTAGCTCATGTTATGCCCCAAGATAATCTGACCTAACGGAAGAATTTAAATCGAAAAGAGCAGCGGACCCAGGATAGAGATAGTAGATAGAAAGAGAAAATGGTCTGATAGACCAATATTAATGATCTGCTTCACATCAATTTTTAGTTGTTTAGTAATTACTAAGTTTAACGTATGACCTGCTTTGCTTGTAGGCTGACTAATGTGCTGTCTCAAATCAAAAGAGCCCAGGAGGTTCATAAATTCTTTTACTTTCGGGTCACACTGATTATCGATATAAAAGTTAAAGTCACCGACTATTAGGAACATGTCATAGTTCGTAATTACAATTGTCGCCAAGTCTGAGAATTCCTCAAAGAAAGACACACTGTATGTAGGAGGTCTATACACAGATAATACTAGAAACTGAGAAACTCCACGAATAACGAATTTATCAAAACTGACATTGTTACACTCTAACCGGCTCGAGTAAATGATTGCTAAACTGCTGCCTTTCTTACCTTGGTGATCCACATGAGCAAAGCTGTAATTTGGAGGCGCAGATTTGATTAAAACAGCCGCACCATCAGAGCTAAGCCACGTTTCACTTAGTGCGATAAAATCAATTTTCCTATCACTAATAAGATCGTTGATGGAAAACAGCTTGTTGGTTAATGTTCTAACATTTAATAAAGCCATATTTAATGTTTCGGAAGAGCAGAACTGAATTGTATGTGTGTTATGGGTATTCAAATAGAAATTAAGTTATTTTTATTAGCGCTGCTCTGAGAAAAGCCCTGTTTCTATTCCAGTATCAGACACCATACTACCAGGCTAAGACACAGTAAGTCAAGGTTAAAATCATTCTGACAGTGTGGATGGGAACTATGACTCTACCTTGTCTTAACTATTGGTTCAACCAGTGAAAGTCTGCTTAAAAACCACTACTTAAAAGCCAGTCATTCACGCTGGGATTTGGGTTTGTTGAGGGAACTGTTCATTCTGGATATACATATGCACAGAGACTGCTATCTACTGTTGTCAAGGTCCATAGGAATTAGGCTGTATATTTTAGTCCCATATTTTTCATTGAACATTTTTTAAGACGCAAGTGGCAGGCACCTCATATCCTTTTGGTTACATTCTCAAATTATTATGTCAGATTGGTTAATTCCTGCATAAAATGGTTTTGGAAGAAAGAGAATCATAGTCAATATAATTATTTAAATAAACCCTGTACTTCTCTGCTCATTGGCTGTGTATCTGTATTTCATTGTTCCCCTAAGCTAGCAAACACCTTTCTCTGCTGTTTTGGCAGTGAAAGATGATTTTACATTTTATGTGCTGTGAGGTTAGCAAATCGTAAACGTGGATCATTACACTGAAACCTTTTTCCTGGAATCGCATAATCAAACTAAAGTCTAATCTTCAGGCAGGAGGAAATTTTCAGGTAATATCCTGATGGAGTACAAAGTGTATTTCAATTTCACTGATAATCCCCCACATGTGATCGGGTCTTCCTTGATTCTAGGCATAACTCAAATCTGCCTTAATATGCTGAAATAGAACATAAAATGATTGAGCTGAATATGAATGACCCCATGAAAGCAGAACTTGGAACACTTGTTCTCTGTCCTTTTTTGTGCGCACATAAAATTGTGAATTCATATTTTCCACAATACACACGATAAAGGCAACACTTAGGAACAGACTGCCCTACAAATTAGGACTGGGCGATTAATCGAAAAGTAATTGAAATCGACATTCAGAACCTATAATCTATCAAATTTTTCCAGGTCGATTATTTTGATTACTTTCCCTTTAAAAACACTACCGCATGTGGAGTCACTTGACCCCGCTCCGTTGCGTTACGTTATTCCGCCGACATGTCGAGCATGGAGAGCTTAAACACTGACATAGCTGAGCAACAACAGCAGCTTGTACCAAAGAAAAACACAGTCTATGTCATTTGGACACATTTTGGCTTCAATAGGGATGACATCAAACAAAATGAAGTCAGATGTAAAAAAACAGTTTCGACGCCCAAAGATAACACCACCAATTTGTTTCAACACTTGAAGCACAATCACGTTACTGAATATGAACAGTGCATGGCTCAAAAAAAACAAAAAGAGACCGACAAGCACCCAGCAACAAGTGCCTCTGCAAAGCAGATGTCGATAACACAAGCGTTCACAAATGCCACACAGTATGAGAAGAGTTCAAGAAGATGGAAAGAAATAACTGACGCTATTTGTTATTACATCGCAAAGGATATGACTCCCTTGGCTACAGTGGAGCGAAGCGAATTTAAACACCTCGTTAAAACTCTCGACAGAAGATACACTGTGCCATCGCGATCACATTTTTCTAAACCTGCGCTGCCAGACATGTACAAGACATGTTGTAAAAATGTAGCTACTGAACTGAAAAATGTTCAGCACTTTGCAGCCACATCTGATCTCTGGTCAAGTAGGACGATGAACCCATACTTGAGCCTTACTTTGCACTACATTGACGATGATTGGAAGCTGCACCAGAGATGCCTTGAAACGGCATATTTTCCAGCCGATCACACGGCAGATATGATTGCGCAAGGTCTGAAAGATATGCTTTCTGAATGGGACCTCGCGGAAGAAAAACTTTCAGCCATTACGACAGACAATGGTGCAGAGATGAGCAGCTATTTGGTGTCCCCCATGCTGGATAGTGAGACAAATCCACTGGACTGGTGGAGAAAGCATCATGTACACTTTCCCACTCTAAGTAAGGTGGCAAAAAAGTATCTCTGCATACCAGCTACTAGCTCCCCATCAGAGCGGGTTTTCAGTTCGGGCAGAAACATTGTTCCATGCCTCAGGTCCTGCCTGAAACCTGAAAAGGTTAACATGCTTGTGTTTCTTTGTAAGAACTAAATTCATGTTCATATAGTGACATGACAAGATCGCTAAGATCACCTCATGCAACAGTGTTTAGAGAGTTTCAGTTTCATTACAGCAATCTGTTGTTTACATTGATACATTGCACATTAAAATATTTGTTTACAGAAGATGCAAGAAATGCACTGTTTAAAATATTATTTACAGGATATATAAGAGTTATTTTATTTAGAAGAGATACTGCTTATTTTCTACTTTTAATAAGAAAAACAATGAAAATAATTTGTTTTATTTCCAAAAGTGCAAGTTATTTATTTTTACTTTTTTTATAAGAACAAAGTGAAGAACAGAGAACAGAGTGTTTGTTTTAGGCAATGTGTGGTTTAATTTCAGTTGTTCAACATTGGTGTTCAATAAATAATCACAGATAGTGTGTTTCCTTCAGTTATTTTAAAATCAAGTAATGCACCCTTCATTCAAAAATCTCTCACTTGTAATATGTGAGCATATTTACTGTACAAAACTTGTCAGTGAACTATGAGGGAAAATTTTTTTTTTAAAAAATCGTTCATTAATTGTAATCGAGTTAAAATGTTCAATTAATCGAGATTTTGATTTTAGGCCAAATCGCCCAGCCCTACTACAAATATTTCGACTAAGTAACAGATATTGACAAAGCAAACTACAAATATATATGATTTTGCAAGGCAATTGTGGTGTTGTGGGTAAATATTGTTTGTGTTGATTTGTATAATGTGGTGCTCCTTTTCATTGTCTCTTCCCATTGTTGATCCTTTGGAAACAACTTTGAGGATCACTACTCTAGGC
Organism: Polypterus senegalus; assembly: GCF_016835505.1. Lineage (NCBI taxonomy): Eukaryota > Metazoa > Chordata > Cladistia > Polypteriformes > Polypteridae > Polypterus > Polypterus senegalus. The sequence goes on from NC_053155.1 coordinate 275,966,146, forward strand.
TATTACATTTCATCTTGACTAAAAGTCAAAGTGCTTCTGTTATTGCATCAGAGGGCCTAGTCTTTCTACAAGTATTCTGTCACATTACTGTGGCATATGTAGGCATCAACAGTAAAGATTTCATTAGTGCTTATGGTAACTTTTACGTTTGGACAAAATAGCACTGCAGCTCAGAACATTTTTGTTTGCTTCAGGTCGAGTTGTTGAGGCAAGTGCTGTAGCTAATTGTAAAATAGCAAATATTAGGCATATATCCAGAGACATGTATGTAAACTGCTCCAGGCAGTATGCTTTTTGACTTTGTAGCTGGATGAGTTAAAATGTCTTTACATACTGATATTCAGGGATATCTTGAATTGAAATCTACACAAATTGCAAACACCGTCATACTGACTTGTGTAACAATTGTCACTGTCATTTGGCTACATTCACTTAACACTGGTGCATTGTCTTGGAAATGTGCCTCATTTTTATTTATGCTTTTATTTTCTTTCCCAAAATAATTCTGATCTAAATGACAAACTTTTTCTATAACCATTATGGATCATCAGGGGATGCGCCTCTGAACAAACCCAACACACACAGATGGGGGAACAACAATTTCAGGGCACACGTTTTAATTTGTTTTTCTTTTTTCCCCCATGGGAAACTCTTTTCCCATGTGTACAGCAGAGTTAAGCACACCAAACACTTCTTGTTTTCCTTCCTCTCTCTTTCTTTGCCTCCACTTTTTTTCCAGCATGCTTTGTCCTCTTGCACCTGACTCTGGCTCCCAGAATATTGGCTGCTGGCTTCTTTTATAAAGTTACCCAGAAGTGTTTCAGGTGCTTGTTGACCTAATTCTGGCAGTACTTCAGGGTGTGGTGGAAGTATACATTTAGTGGTATAATAATCTATTAGAATATTGTTTTTCTTTTAACTCAACTCGTTTAAACCTTGAAATAATTTGAAAAAGTAGAAAAAGTAAAAAAAAAAAAAAAAAAAAAAACAAAAGAAGTAAATTGCATTCTTTGCTGAACTATGTTCTTCTGTCGCATACTCTTGAGGTGCAATTCGGTTTATGTAGGTTAGAATTTACATCTTGCCTGAAGAAGGGGCCCGAGTTACCTTGAAAGCTTGCATATTGTAATCTTTTTAGTTAGCCAATAAAAGGTGTCATTTTGCTTGACTTTTTTACTACATTCATAATGGCTAACACAGTATAACACCCTAGTACTGTAGGTTAGTATAAAAGTGATAATGGGAACAAATACATTTGATGCAACAATCTCAGGAAAATTTTCAGCCAGTTTGTTTTGAATATTATTACTGTTTGTAATGTGTGTTTTATTAGTTATCTTCATATTGTTCATAGACATACAAGCTATACTAAATTTAACTTTATGTTCACTTTTTTGAACAATTCCATAAACGTATGGTATTTTGGATTTTCCGTTTGTAATTTTTATTTATTTTTTTTTCCAGTGTTTTGTGTCCTATCTGCGCTCTGTATATCTCATGAAGAACAAGGAGGTTTTTGATGTGTTTAAGCTGCCATTACCAGAGTACGCACAGTAAGTATTAGCATTCACATTATCTTTATGTATAAGGGCAGATAATTTTTTGAGTTGACCTTCTACTAGAAAATTTAGGTTACTGACAGTAGAGGTGTTTCTGCATAATGAGGTAACACTTTCAAATTTCTTATCCTATCAAAAGTAGTGAAATTCGTACTTGCATGTCCACGCAATATACATCATGTCGTCACTCTGCAGAATCAAGATAAGCAAAGATCTTATATGATAGTAATAGTATAATTAGTAGTATTTTTGTGGGTACCAGGTAATGGAAAAATACATAATTGAAAGAAAACTATTATAGCATACTGTATTAGGATAATGGACCAATGCTGCTCTGCAAAGAGTACACTGTGAGATGGCAGAGGTGGTCACTTAAGGCATTTTAGCTAGTTGATTCGTAAAAAAAAAAGTATTGTGTTCCATCCTTTAATTCAACAGGATTAGTCCTTCCTGTGTCAACCTTTTTATTTCCTTTGTTTTTTTTTTCTCAATTTAAACATTCCTTTATTAGGTTATAATGTAGGTTGTATATACCACCTTTTGTAATGAAAAATGCAAGGCATTTTATTAGTCCCCAAAGCAAACGGCTTGGAATGGATATGTTGAGAATGATGCCCTCAAAACCTGTGTTGATTTTGATTCAAAACCTGTGTTGCTTGTCTTACTTTTTAGTCTGTACCTCTGTACTTGTTTACATGCTCTGCCAGTATATAGATTTTTTCAGTTTGTCTGCCAAGTAAGGACAATATTGGCGTAACAAATGGTACTGTAATTTCACCACATTTAAACTTACTTTTTAATTTTTCTTTGGTATATTTTTATATTTACATGTTATCCACTGGCATCTTGAATTTCATCACACTGTCCCAATGATGTTGCCTGGGCAGTCTTTTCTGGTTTGATTATAATTGTGGGTGCAAAGACTTGTTGTTGTTCTTCCCATTGCATAGAAGCAAATAACGTGGCCAGAAAATGGATAGAATTACATAATTTCCATGTTACCGGACTCTAATTGAAAAACAAGCATTTCAAAGTTAATTATAGTAATAATTAAGTCCAAAATGTGTATTTTGAATATACGTACCACCAGTCTCATCATTTCTTTACAGGAATCTCTGACAATAAAGTTAAGGCCATATGTAAAATGTATTCATTATTCCTGTGCATCTGGTGCTTGATTGCTTTAAAACAAATTAGTGATAAAGGCAAGAGGTAGAATTTTGGTGGTCCTCTGATATTGGATTGGGAAGTTGACTGTTTGGTGTGAAGTCTCATGTTATCTAGCAAATGAATAATGTTAGGTGGAATTGTGTCAGTTTTTTAATTTATTTATCTGATTACTTGTTGTTTTAAATAAGGCATGATGGTTCTTAACATTTTCATCTTTTATCCTTTACTAATACTAATCAAAGTGGGCTTTGAGCAGAGTGTGTGTTGAGTTTTGAAATATCTCTCACAACGCAGTCCATCAGATTTGCAGCTTTATTTTCCATTTGCTGTTTTAATTTTTGGTATTTGATTTAAAGAAGTGTGTGGTATTAAACCATGGGGAATCCTTTATTAGTTTCATTATTATAAAGAGGGAGTGTTTTCTCAATGAACTATACCATTGACGAAAAAGAAAAAATTCCAGTTGGGTTTTTGGAAAAAGAATGGCAAAGCTTAAAAGACTTTTAGGAAACAATAGTTTTTGAAAATCCCCACTGTTTTCTGAATGGGAAATTCCAAACAGTCTGTACTTAAATTGCTACCACTGAAAGAACTTAAATAGGCGAACATAACTCATTTTATTAACAATCATCAGTCTTTGCTAAATATCAGTAACAACAAAAATACTAAAACTGTATTTTATCATTACATATGTTTATTTCCAAAACATTGGCATAAATGGTAGATATTAAAACACACAACCTGAATGATTCAGATTAGGGTCAAATAGCAAGCTTTGTATCAGGTAGTGGCTATGGTATTTTTTCATTAAAGTCTTACTCTTGTTAAGGCATATGTGATGTTTGTGAGTTTTGGGGCAGCAGAAAAGCAAAACCGAGTTTGTTTTATCTCTCTCGATGTCCCTCTGAAAATGCTTTGTTTTTGATGCCTGTTTTTATGTACAGTAGTTATGTTACATTAGGCGAAGTTGGAGAAATGGTAAGTTCCCATTGCCTGTTTGTCTTTTAGTGAGGTTACTATTTAAACACGTTGACTTACAAAGTCCTACATATACACAATGGTTATGTTCTCTATCAGAGCTTAATTTTTTTAATTTTTTTTTTTTATATAAAAGATCACTAGGATTAGCAGTGGCTCCCAGGGTCCGATTCATTCAGAGAGCAAAACAACAAAATGATCTGAGTTCTGTGAAGGATAAAGTAACATCTGAGGCAAGAACAGAAGATACAGAATCTAGCACTGAGGAAGAGCTGGAGAACTTTAAAGCTGTTCTGAGGCAACAACCTCTTTCAGTTGAAAGCAAATCAGAGGATGAAGAAGTTAAAGAAGAGTCACAAGCCAAAAACGAAGGGGAATGTTCTTGGGAATTGAAGGATACACAGACTGCAGGGTTAAACATTATTGGAGAAGAGGAAGAGGAAGATGAAGAAGATGATCTAAAAGATTTAGATTTACTTACAGTAAAGAGAAAAGATGTGTTCGGGGTTGAAACTGCAGTTGAAAAGGTATGTTCAGTAACTTAATTTTATAGACAGGATTACCCACCAGTGGTATTCAGTGGTTGAAGTACAGGTTTTTAAAGTGCAAATTCTTCCTTTTGATAATTATCTTTAACATTTAATGATTATTACTTTTCCTACCCCAGTAATTGCCTGTAGAATTAGTACTGGCCTTCATTTCTTTATTATCAAATACTGCCAGCATGTGAATTCCTGTTGTTTTTTTATAAAGGCTATATTCTGGAATTCATAATTAATGGCATTTGGCTGTAATTGGCTTCAAATTCAAAGAACCTTAAATAAAGGCTAATGTTTGTATTTTTGTTTAGGATAAGAGTGTAAAAAGTTTATTTTTTAACAAAACCCTAGCTTGTTATTTGCCTGTGTGCAGTACATTATGTAAATATTGTTACTGGACAACGGAAAAAGCTTTTTTTGCAAAAATCTAAAAATGCATGAATTTTGTCCCATAACTTCTTGGTAGAAAAATGTGTTGGTAGTTAAAACATTTGCCCTGGTTGTGTGTTCTGTTGCTGTCTCTTTCTCAGGATTCCATCAACAACATTCTTATCACTACGGTCTAGAAGACTTCATTGAAGCATTAAAGATCAGGCTAGCATATTTTAAACTCAGTAGTATAGTATGTGTGGTGAATATTTAGAGCACTAATATGTTATTGTTGGTACTGCACATTTTAATTCCTATGTATTTGGAGTGCACAAATGCAAATAACGATTTTGATTCATTGATTACACATAGCAAGTAAAAGCAATGAACAGAAGTACTTTATAGAAAATTATGAACTGGGAACTGACATCTGAAATATCCCAGTCTCAAATGGTTTGGATTTTTCACATGGAATTTATTAAAAATTTGAATTTCAGCATGTCATTCTAATTGGAAAATGACATGCCTATATCTGTATTTTCATTATTGCTGTTCTATTGTATGCTGTTTTTTGCTTGTTGGCATTTTCTGAAATTGTAATTCAAATTCATACAAAGAAATACTATCTCATTTGTATAGCCATGAAGTCCTGCATTAGGCTTTGAAAGTTACATCTTCATATTGTTTGATTGCTGATGTTAAAATAGATGCAGAAAGAATGTGTGAAAATACTTCCAGTGTTAGTTTTTAGAAACAAGCTTGGTTAAGCAGTTACTTTGGTAAGAGACTGTTGTTCTTGTTATGATCAGCTGTAAGATATCCACAGTATGTCAAATAATATTTTCTGATATTGACAAGAAGTACTTCTACCTGAGATGATCTTGTTTTGGTTTCTGCTACAGTAAAGGTGATGCTTCCTTGCACTTTCGTGCTTAGGAATGATTTTGCAATGAATTTTGATGATATCACTTTATTATCAATTTCTAAATATACACTTGCCATAGACGTAATTCCTCAACAACTTGAAAAAAGTGATTTAATTTTAGAAATGTCATGAGATTTTAACTTATTTATTTCATGTATGTTAATGTAGTTAACACAGTTATACTACAGTTATTGTTTGACTGCCTGCTTGTGCCTGCAGCACTACAACACAGTCCCATGCTGTTGACCTCATCTGCCATTCACCAGCCAGTATACTAGTACTTCAGCATAAGATGCAGGTTCTCTACTTTAAAACTTTTGCACTGCATCATTTGATAACATTGTTTATAAACATCCAAAACAAATTTTATGTTGTGCAACGGAGAGGAGGGATTCCACAATGTGAGGATTTCAGTGTAGGGTTTATAAAGAACGATATGATCATCATGGACTATCTGATTTATTTTAAAATGTGCACTTAAAGTTCCCTGGTCCTCCCCGCATTGAGTTTTCATGTTCTCCCTGTGTCTGCATGGGTTTTGTCAGGGAGCTCTGGCAACCCCAGTCCAAAGACATGCAGGTTAGGTGGATTGACGATACTAAATTGGCTCCAGTGTGTGTATGTTTGTGTTTGCCCTATGATGGACTGGTGCCCTGCCCTTTGTTAGCTACTACTATAGACTCCAGCATCCCCTGTAGCACTGTTCATGACTAAGTGATTAGAAAATGTTATTCACTGAGATTTTCTCTCCAGTAAATGAAAACTACATTATGTTTATAATAAATACTAAAATAAAAATTGAAACATTACTGTATAATATCCAAATGAATTACTGAATACAAACATAATCTGTTTTGTAGTGGTACACGTTTTAGATGAGGTTTGTCAGAAAATCACTTTGCCAAGTTTGTAACATTTGCAGCTGTGAGATTTATGTTTTTATCAATATATGTAGAAAACATTAATTATTTAATAATGCTTATAAGGAGTAATGTTTATTTTACAAGTCAAATTATTTCAGATTACAGATGTCACAAACACCTATTGCTTCCAAGTTACAAATCATTTCCTCCATTTTTTAGATTTGTCCCAACTTTAAGGCTATCTTTGTAAAATCCAACTTGTCAAATTAAGATTATTATTTCTGAATTCCTGTAAAACAGCCTTTGCTGTGTTGATTCTTATCTTTCTGACATAAGCCATCCTTATGTCAACTTCTGCTACTTACTCCTGTGTACTACTCCAGAATTAGTAATTGAATTGAGGTGGAAGTGCAGTAAATAATCTTAATTGGAAACAATATCTCATTGAACAACCCAATGAATAACAGAATTATAGTACCGGTATTTGCTGATTCATTTATTAGCAATAAAGTACGCTGTTTTAGTAGCTAAGCTAATGGCTTTTCTCTGTAATTATGTACTATGATTAATACATTAAATGCTGCATATTCACAGATATATGCTTTGTACTTCAAAGCATTACAACATGTAATGTCTGACCATTGTGGAAGTTTCCATACACTAAATAAACTTTATTTTGGAATGAGCACATGGAGCAGCTCACTTTGTCACTATTGTAGTCTATTTTGAGGAGATGTTCATGTGGGTGGAACATCATCCAGGGTTGTAGTTGGTATAGGCAGTGGCTCCTAGTGACCCTAAATGAGATAAACCAGTTAGGAAATGGATGGAAGTTTGGATGAACAACTGTAATAATGTTCATAAAAATTGGATAATGAAGCCTTTGTCAGGTAATTTATTAAAGAGCTAGTGTTCTCACCATCATTTCAACTCACTCAAATGCATAACACTACAACGTAAAACATTTGCAACTGGTAATTGATTGGTCACATTATTGATCTCTTAAAGCATGCATAGATCATGTATTTTTATTCCTCAGCTAATTGCATAGTTGAATAAAAATGGCTATAATGAATGGCTTTTTTGCCATGAAACAGCAATAGAATTTCCTGCTTTATTTTAAACAATTCAGGATTTTTTTTAAATAACTAGGGGGCTTCGCTCGCCAACCCCCATGTTTGGTTTTCCAGATACACACTTTTAAGATTTTTTTTTCTTTTGAATTGTTGCTATTTCATTAGTTTCACTTTTATTTCAGAACTTCGTTAAAAACAATATTTGCAATCTTTTGAGTCCCAACATGCTGAATCTTTAAAATTTGAGTTCAGTGAGACATGTGTTTAATGACTTTGTACCATAATTCAGGATAGGTTTCTCTGTTTGGAATTTGAGCACAGACAAAACAATCTACATCATCAGCAGTTAATACTTTTTTTTGCAAAGTAACCAATAAATGCATGTGAGGTAAACCAAGTTTTTGAAATTCTCTGACTTAAAATTCAAAGCCTTACAGTATTTACATACTTCAGACATATCACCTTTGTCCATATATTTTTTGACACTGTCGTTTTTTTCTGCTTTCATATTCTGTATCTTGCTCTGCATGTGTTTCGCGCCAACATTTTTTTTGAGTCTTTTGAATTCCAGTTTTCATTATCTCTAACCTGCCCTGCATGTGTTTGGCCCCCTTGTTTTTTAACCTCTTTATGACATTTTACTTTGTTTTGTTCTCTGTCTTTTATTTCTGACCTCGCTTTGTCCTGCTTTTTTTCAATGACACCTGGTCCATGGTGATTATTTTCCATTTTTTCGAGTAATAATTTCCATTTGTTTGCGCTACTGCGATCTTTACTTTTTTTTTTGATACTTTTTAATTTTCCTGCTTTCATATTCTTTAACTTTCTCTGCATTTGTATCGCGCCAATTTTTTTTGAGCCTTTTGCATTCCACTGCTTTCATAATCTCTTAACTTGCTCTGCACGTGTATAGCGCCAATGTTTTTGAACGTCTTTAAGTTCTACTTTGTCTTTTACTCTGTCTTTTAATTCTGAGCCCGATTGGACGTGCTTTTTTTTCCAATTCCACTTGTTCCGGGCTGATTACCTTATTTTCTGAATTTGCACCTAGATTATTCTTTTTCTTTTGTACTTAGATTATTCTTTTTTTTTTTTGCATTTTTTTTCTCTCCAGTGCCTTTGAGTCCCTTTTCTCCACGCTTCTCTTTCTTCTTCGCTTAGTTGTCGACGTTTTATCTATAACGTATTGTCTTTAAACACTTTATATGCGCTGAGAGCCCTGGATCTGTGTGTGCTCAAAGCCTTTGCACGACTGAGTGTTTTGCTGCCCACGGTCTAATTTGATATTGGTTGTAAGTAGAGCGTGTCTTGCAAGAATCTCATGTTCTATGTCTCACGAGACGGTCCTGGGTCAATCTCTTGGCACAAAGTCTCATGTTTAAGGTCCCTGCGAGATGAAAAAGATTGGCCATGGAGCCTTAAGTCTTTTAAGTGTCTTCCGTGGTCTTCACGTGAAGATCATGTCTCGTCTCCCTAGACTTTGTCTTCCAGGATTTTTTTTTTTTTTATAATAGAGAGATAGCTGAGATACCTGCAACTCACAGTGAAACTGAATCGCTGTGCTTTTTGTGCTCTAAATAAATTGTAAGGAAGTATTTGTTGATCACTTACAATATAATATTTAGTACTTTCAGTTGTTACATTTCTACCTCATCCTCCAAAAAAATGTACAGTAACATAACATCATTTGGCCCTCTGGCAGCACCTAGAAACATGGCCTGAAAAAGGAAAACTGATTCCATTTAAAGTGTTAGAAAAATCACAAGTATTTGTTTTTTCCTGGCTTTCATATAGGCTTTGTAGGTAGAAATATGCATTCTTTACTCTACATTTTAGATGCAATGTAATGTTTGCATTCTTTTGATTACCAGTATCTAACTAATCATAACAGACATAGTTGCTTTCTAGCCTTTTCCATTCATTTTCCTCTTATCAGGTTTTCTACCAGGTTAAAAATTTGTTGTTAAGCCACCAGTTAAGCTAATTTTTTTTAAAACTTGTTTGTAATTATTTCATTGTAGCAAGAATTTTCCTGTAATCACATATCTGCTTTACAAATTCAGTGTGATTTTGGTTTTTCATGTTAGAAATGTTTAGCTGTTGTATTGCTTCTGAGTCTCATTTTTTTAAAATAATATCTGTTGTTATTGCTTGCAGCTAAATAGGAATTCTTGCTGTCTTTGTGTTCCTGAGGCATGCTGTTTTTAACACACATAATTTGTATGGTAATTTGAAAACATTATTTCATTTTATAACACAATGGTATGTGCATTCTGAAATAATCATTATCTGTCAAAATCAAGGTTAAATTACTCACAAAATCAGCATCTTATCCAGAGCGTTGCCGGCACTAATGAGTGATAATTACCTAATCATCCCTTTGTGTTGTATTCAAACACAGCCTTTCTATTTATGCAAGTTATGTAAACTATATTTTTTTCATTTTGTTTCATTGGTTATTTTCTGCATCAGAGTCAGCAGATTTAATTCTTCATAAACGGCTCACATAAAGTCTAATGAGTGTTACATAGAAATGGGTGCAACATTTTTAATTTACTGACTCAGCAGGCCATGTAAAGTAATGCATATAAAGTGCTGACATATTAGAATGATATATAGCTTGGATGACATAGGGCATTGGGCAATCCATAACTTTGAACATCTTACAGTTCAGAAAGAATATTAAATAATTGTGTTCAGTGGGCAGTTGTTTTTGAATAGCCTTAGTTTGTCCTGTTGTGCATCATAAAGAGCTGAAAAGAAGGACCATATTTTTGTAGACAGTTGCATCTGCTTTACTTCCTACTGTAAGAATGATGTGTGTTTGTCTCTGGTAAGTTGTCAGCTATTTATTGACCCCTTCAGATATTCCTTCGTATTTTTTAAGTTGAAAAAATGTCTTTCTTATAATTTATGCATGTTAGTGTGTTTTTTTTTCCTTTGATAGTTTCCAATATGTTATCTACTGTATATTGCTGTAAACAATATGCTGTATTAATCAACAAACACAAGTCAACCTGCTTTCGTTTTCCTGGGTAACCGCACCATGGTTGTTTTCATAAAGTAAATCATTATATTAGGCAGGTACAACAAGACACTAAAATGTCCGTAAATGCTGATATTACCACGTGAGTAGAGGTTCTTTTTAACAACTTGATGCAAACCTGTCATTTCCTGCTGCCTTAAAAGAATATTTTCAAAAAGAAAACATGGTACGTTGCAATCAATAGAGTCTTCTCCAACTTGCTTCTCTGTCACTGCCTCTCAAGACAGTCAGCCTTGGATACAAGCAGGAGAAAACTCATCTGGTGCTAGAACTGAAGGAATCCAGGGACCACCTGATAAAGAAGGCAGAAGTGAATGTTGGCACAGGACTCAAGTGGAGGGCATCGACTAAGGTTGGCTTTGCCATCAGTAGGTTGCAAAGAAATCCTGGGGAAAGTACAAAGCAGCTAAGTACGGCTGGGTGGAACCTACTCTTTTTGGAGTAAGGCCACAAAGAAGTACGGTTTGACTATGATTGTAGAGGAGGTTACTTGGGCGGAACATAAGTCCTACCTCATTATGGGATGGGAGGCCTATACATTTAGAATTGTCAGCAGGGCAGGCATCTGGGGGACACTACAGCACAGAGCTTCTTGCTAAGGGTGATTTATGACACTCTCTTTTGCCCTAGGGACCTCACTCTGTGGTGTGGGAGTGAGAGGTAGTAGTGGCCACTGTGTAACAACAGCACCACAGGTCTCTAGCACATCTTGTTGAGATGCAAGGTTGCATTGACACAGGGGAGCTATAGGTGGCAGCATAACCTGGTGTTGAATAAGTTGGTTGAGCTATGAGAAAAGTGCAGGGTGGTGGCAATTAATGCTTCAGAACACCATCTTCCAGACATAACATTTGTTAAACAATGTGAGACTCAACCAAAAACAGACGCAGGAAAGTCGCAATCAGTGCTGACCCTTGGCAGAGCATGGGAGTTGAGGGTGCATTTGCATAAGCAGTTGGTTTATTCATCCGTTATTAAGACGAGATGCTGTAATGTGGTCTAGAGCTACCATGAAGGTCCTCATCGTCGAACCTACCATCCCCTGTGAGGAGGGACTATCAGTAGTACATAAGTACAAACGCCTCAACTAATCTAAGTTGGCAGCAGAGTGCAAAGAGGCAGGCTGAATGACTTTCATCTACCCAGTAGAGGATGGAATCAGTAATCTGGCTCCTGCGAGTAAAGGTACGACTGGTACCAACGTACAGAAGGCCATTGAAGAGTTGGCAGAGGAGTGTAGAAGGCTAGCTACTGGTTGTGGCTGCTACACAGGAAAAATCACTGGAAAAGATTTTTAATTATAATGGATAGAATCTGATTAAATGCAGTAATCATAACATTTGAAATGGACCAAACACAAAATCTAGATAATACCGGAAGGAGAAATAAAGTGTGGCTACAAGTTTTGACAGGAGTAAAACCATCTCTTCATCAGAGGCAATATTTCTCTTTTTGCAAATGTCAGCGGTAAATGTGTTTAAAATGACTTGCACAGAAGGGTTGGTGGGTAGCTGGTTTATCGGGAGAAATTTCTGAAGAAAACAAGAATGGTCAATATAGTTCACAAATTTAATAAATGAATGAATAGATAGATACTTTATTAATCCCAAGGGGAATTTCACATACTCCAGCAGCAGCATACTGATGAGAAACAATATTAAATTAAAGAGTGATAAAAATGCAGGTATAACAGACAATAACTTTGTATAATTTTAATGTTTACCCCAATCCCGGGGTGGAATTGAAGAGTCGCATCGTGTGGGGGAGGAACGATCTCCTCAGTCTGTCAGTGGAGCAGGACAGTGACAGCAGTCTATCGCTGAAGCTGCTCCTCTGTCTGGAGATGATACTGTTTAGTGGGTGCAGTGGATTCTCCATGATTGACAGTAGCCTGCTCAGCACCTGTTGTTCTGCCATGGATGTCAAACTGTCCAGCTCCATGCCTACAATAGAGCCTGCCATCCTCACCAGTTTGTCCAGGCGTGAGGTGTCCCTCTTCTTTATGCTGCCTCCCCAGCACACCACTGCATAGAAGAGGGACCGCCTCAACAGTCTGATAGAACATCTGCAGCATCTTATTGCAGGTGTTGAAAGATGCCAGCCTTCTAAGGAAGTATAGTCGGCTCTGTCCTCTCTTGCTCAGAGCATCAGTTTTGGCAGTCTAGGCCAATTTATCATCCAGCTGCACTACCAGGTATTTATGATGATCACGCGGTCCATGAGGGGCCTAGCCCTCCTAAAATCAACCACCAGTGCCTTGGTTTTGCTGGTGTTCAGTTGTAGGTGTTTTGAGTCGCACCATTTAACAAAGTCCTTGATTAGGTTCGTATACTCCTTCTCCTGCCTACTCCTGATCAGCCCACGATAGCAGTGTCCTCAGCGAACTTTTGCACGTGGCAGGACTCCAAGTTGTATTAGAAGTCTTGCAATGCAATACAGTGCTCAGTTTCATAACAAACACTATGAGTTCATATTATTAAAGGTAATTCTTAAGGCATATAATTTCATCTGTAAACTGTACTTTGAATTCTGGAAAAGTTATAGAATGGGAATTTTGAGAAACATTTGAGAAAAGGAAATAAAACAACTAGTGCAAAAAAGATATTAAAAAGGGATAGTTCTTTTTAGGGCAAATGAAAATCCCAACCTGGCACTATGGGGGAAAAAAAAAATACTGTTCAATGATAACTTACAAAAATGCTGCTTTTAGAGGCAAGAGTAGCAAAAGAAAAAAATAGATAAATATCCCAATAGATAGAAGGTAAGTGTTAAGCGAGTTTCTTTAATGATTGGACTAAGCTGATTTGAAAATAAATGGATGTAGGTTTGCTTATTTCAAACTAAGCGAGATATGAAGACACATTAATGGCCAAAATTGCAATAAGTAAAGAAATGTTCAGTAAGAGAAGTGAGCTGCTAAGGAAATATGAGCATGGATCACAATATATAGAAATTAAAGGATGAACAATGAAGGTGTTTTAGGTATTGTATAAACAGAGTATAATAGAGTACCTTGATCATAAGATTAACAGGTTCAATTTCTTCCCCTGTTCATTAACCCTATTGGCATGATAAAAACTAGTGTAGTAGAATTTGATGGAAACATGCATGTAAAAAGAAAAAAATATTTTTTACTAATATAGCAGAGTTAGTTAAAGGGTGCTCAATTTAAACATGAGAGAATTCAGGATAAAGAAAACTGTGCTAAAAAATTCTGCTGAAGACATTTAATTGATTAAAGCTTTCAAACTCACACACACACTCCAGACACTCAAAAGTCAAATGTCGATCATTGGCAATACTAATATCATTGAGTGTTTCTTTAATAATGTTGAGTCTTAATAACAATGCTTTACATTTTATCTGGTAATATAAATGGCTAATGTTCAAATAAGACTTGCTTTACTAGTACTACTCATCCAAACATGCAAAACATTAAAATACATCCATAAGAAGCTCAGTCATAAAAGTACATTTAGTGCTTATGCTCATTTTTGTAATATTTCAGTCTTTGGTAGCCTACCCACAAGGACTGTATTTGTATTAATGTGTTCACAAAGCAAAAAAAACTTTTTTCACATTATTACATACTTCATACCTGTCAATCTAAGATGTTGTGTTTCATATATTAAATATTACTTATTTTTGTCATTTTTTCATTGTCTAAGATTAAAGCTGCCCTTGGTGCAAAAATCAGTTACTCTGTATATTAACTTCTTTGAAAAAAGTTGCTTAAATGTTTTGTCTAAATATTCTATTTTTGCTCATTGCATGTATGTTTTCATATTCTGCCTCTGAACTGATTAACAAAATAAATTATAAAATTTAATTTTTGAAAACGTTTTAAGCACCAGTCTTGATCAACATTAATGTTGCTAACTGAATGCACAAGAAGTATGGTGTTAATTGACCAAATTAAGCTCTGAGTACTATGTTGTTTCACTGCTTCTTCACAAATTGTGGATCTTAATTGCACATCATTCTTCAGTCTTATTCCATGTATATTATATGAGGACTTGCTGCATGAAAGGATAGTACGGTGGCACAATGATTAGTGCTGCTGCATCAAACTTGAATAAGATCAGAGTCAAATCCTGGGTATTTTGTGTGTGTGTGTTTTTTTTTCTTTTCCCCCATTTGTCAATTTTGTTCTGAGTACTTGGGTGCTACTACCACCTCCCACTGATGTGTACATAAATTAGTCCAGTGTGAATTAGTATTGATACATGACACAGTATATTTTGGGGTAGATTGGTAGCAGTCTTGAGCTAGGTAGGTTTTACCCTCCTTAATTTTAACATTGATTAAGCATGTTTGACTGGGGAAGATTAAATAATAAATAGGAGGTCAAATAAAACAGACTAAACTGAGAAAAAATGGGAACTCTAAAGGCTTTAACTGCTTTATACATCTTTCTGAATTTCAAGAAGGAAAATATACCATAAGATAGGCAAATGATAAAATCAAATTTCCACAAATAGCCTTTACTTTTAGCTTACAAACTAGTTTATAAAACAACCTGCTGAAACTGTGCTTCCAAAACTGAGTTTGAGACCCTTGCACAAAAAGTTATTGCACATAAAATTCAGTAAATGAATCCACAGCATGATTAACCCATTTTGAATGGAGACGTCTTCAAACTTGTCAGCCCTACTAAGAAACACATCAGTGACTGCCTCAGGCAGCAGCCTATTTTTCCTTGTTTTTCCTAACTGACAGCAGTCTGTCAGTTTGTCGCAAAATATCTGTGATGCCACAGGTGCACACAGAATATTTGTTGCTTATAAAATTGCAGAGTCTTATTTGTTTCAACTGTTACCCTGAAAGTATGAAATATTATTACCTGTTATAAACCAGACTGAGGTAACATAAATACAAGTGGTTGCAATGTGAGTTTTGATTAGGAGGAATATTCATTCAGATTTTTAATTAGTATTATCAAGAGTTAGAGGTCAATATACTTTAAGTATGTCTTTATTATGTCAGAATTATGTCATTTTGTCCTTTCCACAATGTTGTTGCTGCTAGCAATGTGGAAACTGACACCACTAGTAAAAAGTTTTTTTTTTTTTTTTTACATTTAAATTCAATGTCTAGTGAATTATCTGAAATATTACAAAGTTAAACGTTGAATTGCCAGAGGTTTAAGAAATAAATTTAGGTTACCAAAATGCAAAAATAATGTGATTTTCAGAGTTATGCAAAAGGACTTTATTCAAGAAACAAGTTATGAGTTAACCTCTTACAGCTTTTCAGCAGCAATTTAAGTTAGTTTAACATGTCTGAATTTAAAGCAGTGTTGGAACTAAGTCTATTACTACACTCTCTGAAGCATTATTTGGACAGTATTGCACTGAATAATGCTATCATAATGACGAGAAAAAGGCAATTAACAAAAGAAGCCAGATAGACTATTGTAACTCTTAAAAGTGTAGGTCTTTACGGTAGAGAAAACTGTAAGAATGCCAAGGTATCTCAGTACAGTTTCCTACTCTATCATAAGGAACTTTGAAACTGGAAAAAGCTCTGTCAGGAACAGTTCTGCAAACACAAAGCTACAACAGAATCAGAAGGCAAGTTTCTCAGATTCAATAGCTTGCATGATAGTGTTCTCCAAGATGTAGGGCCATTGTTCAGTGGTCTCATTTTGTGACTGTGTATGTTTTTATACACCTATATTAATATTAAATTTGAGTTCATTAGAATGTTATGTTGTAATTTATTTAGATTTATTTTATACTTCTATGTGTCCCATTTCTCACTTTCTATTTATTTTATTCTAGTCAGAGTACTTGTAAAACTACTTGCATATTACGTTTGCTGTGTAACTTACTGCCATGACTACCTACATTTTTAAAATTTTCTCCTCATTTGATTTTACACTGAACTATAATTGCATTCAGATCTTTACACCACTTCTCATAAACTTTTGACTTTAGCTGTTCAGTTCTTGTAAGGAATCGTAAGGGATTTATTTTTACATCAGATGAAAATGACTTATACTTGAACAGTTACAGTTTTGGGGAAGAATGTATTAGAGGAAGCTTGAACTTTCCTGGGTAGTAATGAAGATATGATTCTATTTTTTGCTCCATGTTTTCTCCTAGGGCAGCCTCAAGGGAGCTGGAAGCAGTTGTCACCTGGCACCTAGTTTAATTTTGTTGAAGCAGGCTTTTGTGTCAGTTTCCTAGCTATTGACCCCATAAAAGACATCACTGTCAGAGCTGCAGTCCCATAGGTTCTCTCTAAAATTAAGGTATTTTCTCCCAGATCCTTTAACTGCCCAGCCTCCCCTAACCAAATATATACATATTCTAACTTAAGGATATTAGGTCATATTTTTATGCACAATGTTTTTAAAAAGGTAGGCCGTGTGTACAGTGGAATTGTCAAAGTGCATACATTAATAAAGTCAAATAATGCCATTTTGTCTTATTAACAATAGCAAAATAAAGTTTACTGCATTCACGGTTATTATTATAGTGCAGAGATTTTTTTCTTAAATTGTAAACCACAATAATAAACTTGCTTGCTGTTAGGGTGAATGTGACAATTATATTTTATTTGCATTGTTTTATATGCTCTTTTTTATTACCACAAGCCTATACATTATTAATTATTTGCAAAAATATTGTTAAATTAGGTATGCAGGCTGTAGTGTGTATTACATCTGTAGTTTTTTATATAAAGCAATTATGTTGGTACCAGTGAATATTGTTTGTGGAAGTCAGAAAAAGAATGGGGAAGCCTTAATAGTTATACAGTAGTAAGTATCTTTGAGAACATTGCAGTAGTGGAGATTAGCACTCTCCTGCGCGTGAATTAATGAGAATAACTACCTTGCTTCAAAAGTCGTCTCTTTTGACAGAAATTGAATGCTCTACTTAAACTTTGTCCAGTGATATCTGAACACTGTTGCCAATTACATTTGTCCCATCATGGCATCTCTGGGGTATATTGATAAAAGAGGACATTGTGGTCAACATGGGCCATTATCACACCATTTCAATGCCTCTTTGAGCCCATACCCTGACAGGTCAGATAGTTCCTTTGGTGAACTGAGGTACCAAATTGTTTTTTAGGTTAATATACCTAATTATTTATCTGTACAGTGTAGATGTGCTATTTACACTATTTTTTATTAGTGAATATATAATTTGCAGAAGTTTATTTGACAATTGAATACCCACTAATACTAAATGAATTCTTGAGGACTTTTAAATGTAAGCTTTATTTTTTCTAACATTAATTTCTACTCCAGGTTTCTAGCAAAGTATTTATATTAGTGTGTCCTGTATAGAGGTTCCTACTTTGTCCACATTCTTTCTCGAAAAGTCTCTCATTTGCCATGACACTGTCCTAGGTAAAGATAGTTCAGGAAATAGATGGATAGAGAGTTAGAAATTGAAACAATGAACAGATCAGAAGAAACCAGACATCCATGTCAGCTACCACCGTCATTGCTGCTAACTCTAGTCATCCAGCTACACTAACATACTATAGTTGAAACTTTGAGTCTGTAGCCTCAACATGAGTTACACATGATATTGCCAGAGTCTAGCCTCCAGCCATTAATACTAAATTAAACTGTAAAAGTTTAAATATTTTAATGACTTGGATAGTGCATTACTGTACTTATTTGGTGGTGGTGGATTTATAAGGAATGGAGTTAAGTCTTGTCATAATCAGTTTCTGTGGTTCTTTCCTTGTATCTGAGCAAGTAATGATGTGACGCAGTCAAAACTAAGAAATAACAATCCAACTTGGAAGGCTTGAATATTTGTATATGGAGAGGGAGAGAATTCACATTTCTAACATTTGTGTAAGTGGTTTCTTGTTTTAATAAAGGGCGAGTCTCCTGTGAACCACTAAGTTGCTGGTAGCCATTGTTGACTGGAGCATAGACAAAGAGTGTTCGAAGATAATTCATGAATTGCTGTCAGATGATGGAAATTAAATTTTGCATCTACTAGTGAAGCTAATTACATCAATTAGAATATATAACACTTTGAGAATCATACAATGTGATTTGCTTTTTCACTGTTTAAACAAGCTGAATGTAACTGCCTTGCACCACACATACAGGGGCAGCACATGGATGAAAATAACCTGGTCCTCTAATATTACTCTTTGTTACTTTGACCTTGCTATGGTTCTAAATGCATTGGTGAAGTTTTTTAATTTGTTTCAGTTTAAGCTCTTTTACACAGGCATTTTCCCAGGAAACCTTTACTCAAATTGTTCCAAGTAAACTAGAAGTGCTCAAAATAAATGAACTTTCTTTGCCTTGACAAAATGAGTAATGTAAATGTTACTTTTTTGTAGGGCCTCCACTTTCAAATGAAGCCATGATTTCATTTTTAATTAATGATATCATGTTTTATGTTGTCTAGATTAAAATGTTGTCTGGTAAAAGATTTTGAAAGTGGAATTAATAAAAAGCTTAATTTTTAAGCAAATTATTGATGAATATTTTGGTACATATTCAATAGAAGCTGAAAATTATAGTTGTTTATTATTTAGTGCACAGTGTTCAGTGCAATACATTTTGTATAGTGAACTCATATTGTAACTATTTGATCTAATCAAGTTTAATGATTATGAGATTAATATTTGGTAAATTACAACATGTAAGATTTTATTTCAGTTTTGTATTTTTTTCAACCCACTGCAGGTTATCTTAAACCTTCTGACAGGCTAAAGCAAATTAAAATGCTATCCATTGCTTCCCATTGCATTGTAAAATAATTACTATTATCTTTATACTGAATTTTATACATACTTTTTTACATTTTTTTCTTCGAGTTAGATTTTTTTTAACTAACAGGTTCTCAAAGCTCTCAATGTTTGTTTTAACAACTGCTTTAAGTAATTTACCTTTCCCGTGTAAATTGCATCATTCACACGATAGTTTAAAAATGTCAAGAGTATCCTGAAGTAAGTAAAAGATTTCAAATTGTCCAAATTTCAGTAAAAGAAAAGTACAGTCAGATATGGCTATCAAATGTGTTTAATACGGATCTATCACAAAAAGAGAAATAATCGCAATGTATTAAAAAAAAAATGCAAAGAACTTTTACATAAACCTCCAACTACGAAGCATAGTGCAAGAGTGAAACTGTAAGAGTCTACTGTTTATAGAAGGCTTTGACAGTATATAAATGTCATGAGTGTTAAAAATTGGGCAATTTAGGATTTTAGGGATAAAAAACAACAGAAATCCATGTGAATTGAGCCAGTGGAGCTCGGAAAAAATCATTATGGAAGGATAAGACAAAGATAAACCTGCACTAACATGATGACAAGTCGAAAGTGTGGGGAAAGGAACAAGCATGAAGTAACATTACTGCAGACTTACTTACTAATAGTTCATCATTTGATAATATGGTGACCCAGTGTAAGGGAGACTGGAAAGTCTTAGCGTATCAAAGTAGCATATGTAGGATAGCCATTTTCAAAAGGATGAATAGATAAGCTATTATTGTCTGAAATGAGATACAAGTGATGATAAGGCCAACATGCTACATGTAAATGCATTGGTTGAAACCTACACGTGAAATAGAAGAGATGACTGACAGATTGGAAGGAAAAATTCAAAAATCTAAAATATCAGACACGGGTCAGGAAATAAATTACAATGAAAATGGGTAATAGAAGATGTTTCAATTGCTTAGCTGTGTATGAATATGGAAGAGATTTAATTTAGCTAATCAGTTGTCTGTTTTACCTTCTCTAAACCGGTAATGAAATAAATAATTTGATATGGCTCCCACGTTATTTACTGTACATTTCTCTGTTGTAGGAAGTGGTCTCTGGCCATTAAACTTGTATCAAGGTAACTGAAGCACATTTGTTGTAAGAAACAGAATGATACAATTTATTGATAAACACAAGGATTATGGAAATATTATAACTGTGTGTATAAATATATATATATATATATATATATATATATATACACACACATATATATATATATATATATATATATATATATATATATATATATATATATATAAGACTGGACACAAACAGAAGAGACCAACAAATGTATAACATAGAAGAGCCATGCTGTGTACTGGTTATTTGGCGTTCTAATTTATATTCCATCCATCCCTCTATCCTCTTCCGGGTCGTGGGGGCAGCAGCTTAAGCAGAGAGGCCCAGACTTCCCTCTCCCCAGCCACTTCTTCCAGCTCTTCCGGGTGAATCCCAAGGCGTTCCCAGGCCAGCTGGGAGACATAGTCCCTCCAGCGTGTCCTGGGTCTTCCCCAGGGCCTCTTCCCGGTTGGACGTGCTCGGAACACCTCACCAGGGAGGCGTCCAGGAGGCATCCTGATCAGATGCCCGAGCCACCTCATCTGACTCCTCTCGATGCGGAGGAATAGCGGCACTACTCTGAGCCCCTCCCGGATGACTGAGCTTCTCACCCTATCTTTAAGGGAAAGCCCAGACATCCTGCGGAGGAAACTCATTTCAACCGCTTGTATTCACGATCTCGTTCTTTCGGTCACTACCCATAGCTCATGACCATAGGTGAGGGTAGGAACATAGATCGACTGGTAAATTGAGAGCTTTGCCTTACGGCTCAGCTCTTTTTTCACCACGACCGACCGATGCAGAGCCCGCATCGCTGTGGATGCCTCGCCGATCCGCCTGTCGATCTCACGGTCCATTCTTCCCTCACTCGTGAACAAGACCCCGAGATACTTGAACTCCTCCACTTGGGGCAGGATCTCTCCCCTAACCCTGAGAGGGCACTCCACCCTTTTCCGGCTGAGGACCATGATCTCGGATTTGGAGGTGCTGATTCTCATCCCAGCTGCTTCACACTCAGCTGCGAACCGTTCCAGAGAGAGCTGGAGGTCACGGCCTGATGAAGCAAACAGGACACCATCATCTGCAAAAAGCAGTGACCCAATCCAGAGTCCACCAAACCTGACCCATGTTAGTGGCATTGAGGAGGTCTTCGAAGTACTCCCCCCACCGACCCACAACGTCCCGAATCGAGGTCAGCAGCGCACCATCCTCACCATATACGGTGTTGACACTGCACTGCTTCCTCCTCCTGAGATGCCAGACGGTGGACCAGAATCTCCTCGAAGCTGCCCGAAAGTCGTTCTCCATGGCCTCTCCAAACTCCTCCCATGCCCGAGTTTTTGCCTCAGCAACCACCGAAGCCGCATTCCGCGTGTCCTGCCGGTATCTATTAGCTGCCTCCAGAGACCCACAGGACAAAAAGGTCCTATAGGACTCCTTCAGCTTGACAGCATCCCTCACCGCCGGTGTCCACCAACGGGTTCGGGGATTGCCGCCATGACAGGCACTGACCACCTTACGGCCACAGCTCCGGTCAGCCGCCTCAACAATAGAGGCATGGAACATGATCCATTCGGACTCAATGTCCCCCACCTCCCTCGGGACGTGGTTGAAGTTCTGCCGAAGGTGGGAGTTGAAGCTACTTCTGACAGGTGACCCTGCCAGCCATTCCCAGCAGACCCTCACAACACGTTTGGGCCTACCAGGCCTGACCGGCATCTTCCCCCACCATCGAAGCCAACTCACCACCAGGTGGTGATCAGTTGACAGCTCTGCCTCTCTCTTCACCCGAGTGTCCAAGACATATGGCCGCAAGTCCGACGACACAACCATAAAGTCGATCATCGAACTGAGGCCTAGGGTGTCCTGGTTCCAAGTGCACATATGAACACCCTTATGCTTGAACATGGTGTTTGTTAAGGACAATCTGTGATGAGCACAGCAGTCCAATAACAAAACACCACTCTGGTTCAGATCGGCATTCCTCCCAGTCATGCCCTTCCAGGTCTCCCTGTCATTGCCCACGTTAACATTGAAGTCGTGGGAGTCCCCAGAAGGTACGCCCTCTAGCACCCCCTCCAGAGATTCCAAAAAGGGTGGATACTCCAAACTGCTGTTCGGCACATACGCACAAACAACAGTCAGGACCCTTCCCCAAAGGGTAAACCCAATGTACAGGCTCCAAGTCGGGGGGCAATAAGTATGCCTACACCTGCTCGGCGCCTCTCATCGGGGGCAACTCCAGAGTGGTAGAGAGTCCAGCCCCTCTCAAGGAGATTGGTTCAAGAGTCCAAGCTGTGCGTCGAAGTGAGTCCAACTATATTTAGTCGGAACCTCTTGACCTCGTGCACTAGCTCAGGCTCCTTCCCCTTCAGAGAGGTGACATTCCACGTCCCAAGAGCCAGTTTCTGTGGCCGAGGATCAGACCGCCAAGGTCCCCGCCTTCGGCCACCACCCAACTCACACTGCACCCAACCTCCTTGGCCCCTCCCATAGGTGGTGACCCGTGTCCGGGCAAGGGAAAACGTTGTCCAAAGTTTTTGCACTTCATTGGAGGTTTGTTGAACCACTCTTTGTCCCATCCCTCACCTAGGACCAGTTTGCCTTGGGTGACCCTACCAGGGGCATAAAGCCCCGGACAACATAGCTCCTAGGATCATTGGGACACGCAAACCCCTCCACCACGATAAGGTGACAGTGCAAGGAGGGGTCTAATTTATATTGGCCCATATAAATACCAAGTCCGGTTTTTGTGTGGAGTTGTTTCTTTTGTTGCTGTGGGTTCAAGTGAAGGATTCTTCTTGTGTTGGAGTGCACTCTTTCTCTTTGCAAAAACATACTTTGTCTGTGGTGTTCTGTACTTTCCTCAGCTGGACTCTTTGCTGTGTTGTCTGCAACTTCATAGGGGAAAAAACAGTATTCTCTTTGGCAAACGAGTTTAGATGCCGAATTTTCCTTTTTGAAATTATAGCTGCTTCTCAGACTGGGCTCAATTACAGGCACACCTTGGCTTGGAAGAGTGCATCTCAACGTTCAGGTTCACAATCAGAAGAGATTTGTCAGTTTTCAGCCTCCTACAGAGAGGGCGACTCATCAGCTTCCAGTTTCAGCGGGTGCAAGAGGTCATTTTGGAGAGCTCCCAAAAGAGTTCCCCGTGTAAGGAATGCAGCAAGTTTTTGAACAAAACGTGTACCTTCTCGTGATTGGATTAAAGTCACTTCCAGTTACAAAATCAGTGCCTTCTCTGACTGACATGACTGTTTATGATAGAACTCATCAAGAAATTTTGTATTTGTTAAATAAAAAGTCACAATAATTTTCATTCCAATAAAATAAACTGGCCTTTCATTAAAAACAGTAAAGCACAGAGATACTGCTTCGTCAGGACCAGGGCAGTGCATGTTGAAAAATTCAGTGTGTTGTTGTCAGTCTGAAACCCGTGTACTTTCTTAGTTTTTTTTTTTATCTGGTTTGAGTGTAGTAAGAATGGGGTACAGCAGCTGTCACACTGCAGTTAATAGTTCTAAATTATTACTCATCAACCATTAAAGTAAGAAAAAAAATATAAATTAACAACAACATACTGAACACACTGAGCAAGTCTTTTGTTTGCCCCATTATGCTGTATATGAGGCGCACTGTTATATTTTACTGTGTCTCTGAGTACGGTACTGAAGAAAAATGTTAACTTATGGTGTCACTAGTAAAAAAAAAAAAACAAATTTTGTTAGATGTTCATAGCCAGAATGCATTCTCACCATCATCTACAATGAAAAATGAATGCATGTTTATTAAAAACATGTAAAAGATAGGAATCTGTGTTTCTAACCTTGTGCCATATTACTGCTTACAAATATAAGTCTAGAATATATGCAATGGAGACAGCATGGCAGCACAATGGTTAAGTACTGCAGAAAACCACAAGGGAAAAGAAAACACAACTTTTTAACATACAGGTATATTTACTTTGTTAACCATGTTGGCTCTAAAGAAAACTCATTTTTGAAATTGACAGTATTATTGAAAGGTAATAAATTGTCCTATGTTGTACTTTGCCATAGGTAGGTACTTACTGATAGAAACTGAATTAGAAAATAACAAAATTTAATTTCTGTTAATCAGATAAATACAGTTCTCCAATTTTGTAACTATTCATTATGTTTTTCCTGCAATGGACTGGCACCATGTCCAGGGTTTGTTCCTACCTTGTGCTCTATGCTAGCTGGGATCGGCTCCATCACCAAATCCCCCATGACCCTTTTCAGGCTAAGCAGGTAAGAAAATGACGGGACGTTATGCTTATAGTTACTGGCTTTTTTTTATAATAAGTATAAATGTTCCTATAAGTTAAGCTCTGTAAAATACATTAGAAATTAGTAAACCTTTATGTGTTTGCACATGTTAAGTGTATGTTCACATGTAACTTGTCCTTGAAATGCCCTGCAAAATCATTTCTTAAAAATAGTGCAAACCATTTAAAATGTGGTGTAAACCAGAAGGAAATGTCAGCACACAGGAAGGAGCCAGCAAATGTCCACATAAACAAGCAAAATTCAAAGTCATGAAATAATGAAACCAGAAGTCCAGAACCAATCCATTCACCTCACCTTGAGCATGGGAAAGGCACTACATAAATAAAATGTATTATTATTATCTCCACCACATTTTATAGTGGCTTTTCACATAATTGGCAATAGAGGTTGTAGGCATTATGAACAACAATATGACTGCATCTGTGAGTAATATGCAAAATGGTGACATGGTAATAACGCAAACAACAAAGAATGCCAATATTGACAAAAAATACATAAATATTTTTGTGAATGTCAGACATGCTCATGTTCCTTTCACTACCACTGTGAAATCTGTGCAGCTCCTTTTTAATGCATAAATACTTGGTGTAGCTTCCTTTAGATTTCCATTTACTTGAAATGCTAAAAGCAGACAATTGCTTTGTTATGACTTTTCTTTAGTAGTTCTAAATTTGAATCATCTGTTCAAAGACAGAGACCAATATCTTGTCATTATATGAATACACGAGTCATTGAGATTTCAAAAAATAATTTGCACCATCCATGGTTCAAAGAGTTTCTGTAAAATGAAAAAGATGGGTAAAGTGTTAAGGGATTTAGAGTTCAGAGTGAAACACTGTTCAGAGTTTCAGTGGTCACAAATACAGTATACTGTGTTTTGTATTAGTTTACGTTATTATAGCCATTTACTGGGCTGAGATGATTTCAAATCTTTTCAGTCAATATATTTTACCTTAGTAAATGCTATTTTTTATAAATCTGGTGATGCTTTTATAGAATAATACATGTCCAGTTTTCTATATGGAACATGATACTACTTAACAAACAGTGTCATATTTAGTCTAGGCATTTTTTGAGAAGATTAAGAACTTGAATTACCTTTTTGTTACCATGTCACTAAAAAAAAAAAATAACAAAGCAGGGCTCACTGAATTAATAGACAGTAAATAAATCGGGCAAACTTTTAGAAATAGCCATTTGGGATAGAGGAGGAAAAATTAAACAGGTAACTGAAGAAGCAGTTTGCATCGATTTTTTTATTGACAATGCTGCAAGAAAGTTTTTCAGTTGATTGTGTATCAGGTGTGGTGGGATACATAAAAAAACTGGATAGTAAATCTAATTCTGAACACTGTGACTTTGAGTTTCATGTAATTGATGGCCATCCACTCAGCCTTCTGTGTGGTTTTCTAATAGAAAAATTAATAGAGGGCATATGAAACATTGGTACTCTAGTGTGAAGAAAGTTCATCATAGATGGATCCTACTGGTTTGTTAAAAAATATACATATTCACATACATTCATAACGAGGAGCAAATGTTCGGCATGCATAGCTCTCACTCTCATATGAACATTATGCATTACTTTACTGTATATTGGAATAAATCTCCTAATGCATTTAATTGAGGGCCTATGAGCAGACTTCATGCAGATACATACCTTGAACAGTGGATTTTTTTTCATCAAGGCCAAACTTGTTCAGTGCTTCAGGAATCTTGTTTTCTGCCCGCAGGATTGGCATATCCATTATGTGTCTCAAACAATCCTCTCTCCACCGAGTAAGTAATTTATTCAGGGTCTGTAACCTGTATAGAGTGTGTGAAAGAATGTGTACAGTTTTTCTTATTCCTTAAGAACATACACTTTTTAGTTTATATAAATAAAGACAAAGTACATAAAAGACACTAAAATGAAACTTATAAAGTATATCTCTGTAAGCTTGTGCAGTTGTACTGTATGTAAAAAAAAAAAAATTGTGTTCTCCCAAAAATGAGAGATACTATATTTTGTGACGGTGGTGCAAAGGGAATTGGTTTTTTTTTCAATTTTTTTTTTACTGATTTTGCTTCTTTTACACTGTACTGTGTGTTAGGGAGCAGAAAGCTTCTTAGGTTTTATTAGTGTCACTATGGCAACCTTGAAATTGAAAAGGATATGATTTGACTTTGTGGATGTGCTGAAGCCTTTAGCCTCTGTGTTAGTGACTGCTCGAGTTGAGTACTTATCCACAAGACCTTTGTCAATTATCTGAAGTATTACACAGTATATTGTCCAGTGCTCAATTTACAAATTCAAATCTTGTTTTTAAGTATGCACATTTTTTACAGTAATCACTAATGAATTTTCCAGTGTTTTGAACTGGTATTTTTGTTTATTTTGCTTTTTTATGGTGGTTTTGGCTTGTGTTTTTAAAAACACCTTAGTTTTATAACATGCAGACATCCTAAATTGTGATCCTGTTTAATTAATATTTTTATAAAGAGGTACGCAGACATTTTTGTAACTGTTCCCTTAAAAGATTCTTTTCAATTAAATAAAAACAGCATATTGATAAGCAGATGCTGAATTTTGATGTTTTGTTCTGATATGCAAGCAACCTGTCTGCCACCGACTTAAAACACTCGCTTGATGACAGTCGGCAGGCTGGTGAAAAGCAACTTGCAGCCTGCTGTTGATTTAATCCAGATAGACTTTATCTTTCAAAGCAACAAGACAAAATGAAATCCCTACTTCTTTACCAGACAACTAAAATGGTAGTTTGTATTGTCTGTGTTACCTATTCTGTCTTTATAAAATCCCATTGAATTAACCGCTTTAAATCCATTTTTTAAACTGTTTACAGTACATGCCTTTAAGAACTGGCATTTTGTTTGAAAGGCTCCTTCATTAATTTATGAACTGTGCATGTTACATTTCCTTCCTAGTAAAAAGTTAAAACTTTAAAATATATACTAGATCTGAAGTCTTTATTAATCACATACTTTCATCATTCCTTTACTAAACTAGTTGGAATGACAAATAATGAAGAATTAGCTGAACCTTTATTAGGGGACCTGGACAGCATACTGGCTTGAACAGATTTGTGGCAGATGAAATAAATGAAAGGTATGAAAGTAAATGGGTATTATACTTAGGAAGTAAAATCTTTAGATTTAAATACATGTATGGAGGTTTGAAACTTGAAAACTCTCCTTTTAACAAGGAGCTTAAATAGGATGTTAGGGTATGTAGCCAGATGTGTGGAGTACACGCTAAGTGAGGTTATACATAAGCTATATAACACACTGGTGAAGCCTCATTTACAGTACTTTGTGAGACTTTTTCCTTATTACAAAAATATGCTGTTTCATTATGGAAAGTAAGTAGTAAGAGCTACTAGTCTGATTCCATCACTGTGGGGTATGAACTATAAAGAAAGACTGGATAGGCTACCTGATCGAACGGGTTAAAATATTAAGGGAATTAGCATGGTGGATTCTTGCTGGTTACATTAATATTTATATTTGCTCATCAAGAACACAGGGAAACAGGTGGAAATTTGTTAATGTGTTAACAGTTAAGTTTTTCTGTCTTTTAGTAGTGAAAAAGATCTTTTTCATGTGGGTGCTTTGATAAAATTACGGCATATGGTGATGCAGCTGAAGATGCAGAGTAGAACAGACTGACAATATGGCTGGTCTAGTTTTGGAGGTGATGATAGAACTCAAGGATCGAATCAAAGGCAAGAACAATCACATGCTTAGACAGCCAGTCATCTTCTATATTTTAAGTGACAGCTTTTGTTAATATTAAGTGTTGGGAAAAGGAAGCTTCAGCTAATCTCCCATGTGCCTTACCAAAGAAAAAGTGCAGTTGAGTTATTATCAATTTATGTTTCTGACCCCATAGTCTTCATGTCACAGCAAAAAATGGGGTTCAACAGAGCAGGAAACATTTTTGGTAGTCACATGTTAACTTTACTTGGTCTTCTGCATTTGTAACCCATTGATTTCTACATCTTAGGTTTTGTGAATTTAGTGGTGGTCTTCTGCACAACCTAATTGTAAAGAACATCTATTTAAACATTTTTGGCATATCTGTTACCTTGAATAAATCTGGAAACACATATTTGTCTGTTTTCACTTAACTGTTGTTCCCTTGATGTATTCTGTCTTTCACACATTTTATTATAAATGTGCATGAGCGTTCCAGGAGGGCAGATGGAAGGCATCACCCCTAGCATCACTGAGAGTGATATATGAAGTTAGCAGTGGTCATAGTTTCTTAGATCATACATCTAGGACATTTTAGTGCTTGCTTAAACAACAACTGAACATCTTGGTAATGGGTACATGCTGTGCAGATTCAGTTGTAGCTATACTATTGACTGTGTAGATGCATTCATGTGCTAATACAGTTTATACCTGTAGAATAAAGTGACCACAGTGTATATGTGATTTTGCATGTATTGTGTGTTTGTAGTAGAGTGGTCACATTACTGGTAAAAGACAGGTGATAGAATAAACTTAAAATATTTGTTATCTCTTGCCCTACAGCCACCTTTCTCAGCATACTTGTGTGTCTGAGCCTCTGTTGACAGATGTTTCCTTCCTCTAGTGTGTTACTGTAAAGCCTGCTTTTCAGGCTTTATCATTTAGAGGCTTCTTGCTCACCTTTGTATGCTTTTATTTTTCCCATCTTTAAAGGCAACTCTCAGCGTGCCTCCTACCTTTACTCTTCACACTTGTACTTTTTCTTTCAATCACATCACCAAAGCCAAATTGACCTATCATATTGCTGAAAGAGACCAGGCGCATAGACGGACCTTAGAGTTTTTCATAATCTATACTGATAAAAGGCAAAGCCCTGACTGACTCACTCACTCACTCACTCACTCACTCACTCATCACTAATTCTCCAACTTGCCGTGTAGGTAGAAGGCTGACATTTGGCAGGCTTATTCCTCACAGCTTACATACAAAAGTTAAGCAGGTTTCATTTCTAAATTCCACACGTAACGGTCATAACGGTCGACAATGTCCGCCATGTTGAACTTTCTTATTTATGTCCCCATCTTCACGAAATTTGGTAGGCGGCCTCCCTGCGCTAACCGAAACCGATGTACGTACTTATTTCGGTGGTATGACGCCACTGTCGACCGCAGTATTGAACTTTCCAATGTCACTAATTCTCCAACTACCCATGTAGTTAGAATGCTGAAATTTGGCAGGCTCATTCCTTACAGCTTACTTACAACAGTTAAGTAGGTTTCATTTCGAAATTCTACTTGTAACGGTCATAACGGTCGACAACGTCCGCCATGTTGGCATCCCTGCGCTAACCGATAAGCCATATTTAACTTTTCAACAGCCTTTGTTACTTATGGGCCCATCTTCAAGCAATTTGGTACGCGGGTTCCCAACACTAACTGAATCCTACTTACGTACATATATATGTCCATAGCCTGCAGCTCGGTCACCGTGTGAGGCGGCGATTGGTCCACCATCCCAACGCCTCCCACGTTGCTGGCTGCCTGCCTATATAAGGCCATCCATCGCTCTGGTCTCTACATTCCCTTCCTTGCTTCGCCACGGGATTCACGTCTCTCTGCTGATAACTACAGCCTATTTATTTAATCCACAGCTTCTCCGCCGTTGTATTGTCCGTTTATTATGATTATAGTTATTGTGTAGGTATTTTAGACTTACTTTACATTGTTCAGGTACCCATTTCCTTTATCATTCCAAACGTTCCCCCATTAACATGTCTATCGAAGTGATCACTATCGATCAAAGAACTGTCACTTACCGCGTGGTTTCCATGCCCAGAGATGGCACCTGCCTTTTCCTTTCTCTTTGTTACATATTGCAGGCTCACTCTTGATATCCGGAGGAACATTGTGTCTTATGTATTGAATGACTGGGACATGTTCAAAGTGTGGACTGATGACGGTACAGGAGATAATTATACTACACAGGAGCACTAGAAGAGTGAAATGCTTAAGCCCTTCACCCATAGTTCTGCATGTGAGTTGATGGCTGCCACTGAATTGTTCGGTTGTCGGTTTCAAGTGTACCGAAATGGCCAAATATTTTACACCTTTGACAACCGCCAATGCCTCTTAAACATCTTAGATTCACAGGTGACGATTTCAGTAGTGGACACTTTGATGTTTATGAATGTTTAAACTCTCAAAAGCTGGATGTGAAGTTATCGATGAAACCGGTTGTATGCTTACAACACTTGACAGATGCCGAATGTCACTTCAACACAAGTCCTGCAAATACTGTCGTAATTGAAACAAACCATGAAACTCAAACCGATTATGACAGCAGCAATCCAAGCTGTGAGATTTCAGACAAGATTGCTTTTCACATGGCCAACTGTACGTTGCATGCTCAAGAGTAAGCTCAGCGCACAGCTTGGTCATATTACAACCGGAGGGCTGAACTAACAATGTGATATACAAAGAGATCCTTAACAATTATTGGTATATTTTCCCTCAGTTTAAAAAGGTTTAATTTTCTTTTTAATAAAAATTTTAAGGCAGTACTTTGCCGCTGCGAAGCGCGGGTATTTTGCTAGTATAGTAGATACGTGGAAGTGGAAAATAATATAGCAATACTTTTATT
The DNA here is from genome assembly GCF_016835505.1 of Polypterus senegalus. Lineage (NCBI taxonomy): Eukaryota > Metazoa > Chordata > Cladistia > Polypteriformes > Polypteridae > Polypterus > Polypterus senegalus. The sequence goes on from NC_053155.1 coordinate 275,997,415, forward strand.
CTTCAGAGTTAACTAATATGTCAAGTGAGAAACCTCTATATAGAATGACCTATTAAGTCAGTATTTCAGTGGCAGGTTTGTATGAAATTACTGCATTTTCTGAAATTTCATCTTTCATAATACTCCAAAACATGCCTATTCTGCTTACAGTAAGCAATGATTAGTTAATTGTGGATGGTGTTGGGATTTGATATAAACTCCCTTCTTGCTTTCAACTAAACTATCTGCTTGCCAGTTTCAACATTCTTTTTATATGTAATCATTAATTACTAATATATGACTCACTGAAAGACTCTTTTACCAATTTAAATGTACAATCATGAGCAGAACCCATGAAGCCAGCATTCTGAGGCAATGCAAGCGGGTTTTGTGCAGAGGAGGAAAAGCCCAAGAACTCACCAGTGGTAACTAAATGTGTAAGAAGCAGTAGTGACCCAGGCTCAGAGGGGCTGTTTTGAATAGATGAGAGAGCTTTGTTTGATTTAACCTGGGTTATTATTTGTCTAAAAAATCTGCAGAATTAATATGTACCTGAAATTTGACATTAAGAGGAGTGCACTGAAAATTTGTTTGAGAAAGACAAAAGCCTGGCCTCCCCATTGAATGTAAGCAAAAGGCACAACTAAAATTTAATTGAGTATATCTAGTGAAAAGTCAAGGAAAATATCTTGCCTGAAGAAGGGGCCCGAGTTGCCTCAAAAGCTTGCATATTGTAATCTTTTTATTTAGCCAATAAAAGGTGTCATTTTGCTTGACTTTTCAGCACATCCATAATGGCTAACATGGTACAACACCCTAGTACTATTGAGCATATCTTAAATGTTTTACTTAAATTTTATGGCAGTCTAGAACGTTCTAGTACTCTGACACTTTGTTAGAAGTTGTGAATGGAAACATTGTTAAACTTTGTACAGTACATGCTTCAGACTTGCATAAAGACTAAGTGAACAGATATTGCATTGGCTTTAGATAGGACTTTTTTTGTCTCCTGGGAGAAATTTGGCTTTTCACAGAAGCTCTTTAAATAAATAAATACATAAATTGGTAGATAGATAGATAAATATATATAGATAAATTATATATACAGTATATATATATATATATATACAGTAGAGTCCCGCTAATCCAAATTAATTGGGACCGAACCCTGTTCGCATTAGCGAAAATTCGGATTAGGCGGAGTTTTGTCATATAATGCCATATACTGTATTGACTTTATGAGGCGAATTAAGCATCTGATGTGTCAAGAATTAAAGGTAAGAAATTACATATTCTAGTACACTGCAATTTAAACTGCACTGTAGTGTGACTGTGATCGGAAGTAAAATCATTATGACGAGCAGTACGTGAGTAGTAGCGGAAGGGCAGTGACCTAGACCCCCCCGCCTAGACCTACGCATTCCTCTTGATTTCCGTTCCCAAACTATGAGTCACTGAGTCAGTGTGCCACCTGCTACTGCTGAGTGATGTGTTTTGTGCAATGTTGTTGTTTGTGTGCGCGCACATGCCCTGTGTTTTGTGAGTCCTTGTGAGTGGTGTGTAGTGTGGTTTCTTTACATTATGTGCTTGACCCTGCTGTTAATCATCATGGCAAGCAAACGTAAACATAACTCGTGTACATTAAAAGAAAAACTGGAAGTGTTGAAAAGACTTGACAAAGGTGAAAGTGCCACTCAGTTATCGAAGGAATTTGGTGTCGGGAAAGCAACAATTTCCGATTGGAAAAAGAACAGAGGTAAAATTGAGCAGTTTTGCACTACCACAAGTGAAAAAACGATTGAAAAACATAGCAAGACGACAGTGTCTTCTTACGAAAAATTGGACGAAGCACTTTTCTTATGGTTTACACAAGAAAGACAGAAAGGAATCCCTATCACTGACCCTCTAATTCAAGAAAAGGCGCTTCAATTGAACAAGCTCATGGACGGTGACGTATCATTTACGGCTAGTTGTGGTTTCTTAGACCGATGGAAGAAAAGACACGGAATCGGGCAGCTTACAATAACTGGGGAGAAATTGTCAGCAGACAACAAAGCAGCTGTTGAATACCATGAGAAGTTCAAATGCATCATTTCTTCCTACTCGCCCCAGCAAGTTTACAACGCAGATGAGACAGGACTTAACTTTAAAGCATTGCCTACCAAAAGTCTTGCATCACAAGAGGAACGATCTGCTCCAGGGTTTAAAATGGATAAACAGCGCCTAACTGTGTTGGCCTGCAGCAATGCTTCTGCCACAAATAAGCTTCCACTGATGGTTATTGGCAAATCGGCAAAACCATGCTGTTTTAAGAACATGAACATGAACTCTCTCCCTGTTTTTTACAGAAATCAAAGGAAAGCTTGGATGGATTGTACCTTGTTCCAAGAATGGTTTGACAAGCAATTTGTGCCAAAAGTAAAGGCGTTTAACAAAGAAAATGGATTGCCTGTTCGTGCTTTGTTACTTATAGACAATGCTCCGTCACATCCAGAAGAAATGCAAATTGTTTGCGATGATATCAAGGCTATTTTTCTCCCACCAAATGTCACATCAATTTTGCAGCCAATGGACCAAGGGGTTTTGCAGGCTTTGAAACAGAATTATAGAAAAATGCTTCTTCGTAGCCTACTTGAAGATAATGAAGAGCTAACAATTTTGGATAAACTCAAGAAAATGAACATCAAAGATGTTATTTACTGGGTTGCTGAAGCTTGGGAAAACACATGCAAGGAATCCTTACAGAAGTCTTGGAAAAATCTCTGGCCTGAGCTAGAGTTTGTCCAAACAGTTTCCCCCCCCGACAAAAGAAAATTGCGAACTTCTTCAATTGGTGAAAAGAATGCCAGGTTGTGAAAATGTAGAAGAAGAGTGCGTGGAAGAGTGGACGGCGGTTGACAACTCTGGCCATGAAGAATACACAGATGAGGACATTGTGGCAGCTGTGCAGGGAACGTCGGCTGATCTTGACGCAGACGGCAGTGAGGAGGAAGGGGACGCGCCGACTGATGTTGTTCCACACACTGCTGCAGCCAGTGCCCTTGATCTCGCTTTGCGCTACGTTGAGCAACACGCCGATGCAACCCCAACAGATGTTATGTTTATGCGGGGTTGGCGAAACATTGCTTCTTCAAGTCGTTTTAGTTCGTTGCATCAGAAGAAGATCACTGACTTTATCTCTTAGATAATGGTTTACTTTTTACGTTTTGTGTAAATCCTGTACAGAACATGGAATCTACATATGTGAGTAAATTCGAACTTGTTTCAATTTTAAGTAAGGCTGTATTTTGGATTTTTAGTTAGACAGCGAAATTGAAAAAATCCTGTTCAGATTAGGCGGATTTTCGGATTAGCGGGACTCTACTGTGTGTATGTATATATATATATATATATATATATATATATATACATACACTACAAACTATGCCATGAAAACACTCCAGAATGATTAAAAAGAAAAAAAAAGTCTGACGTGGCTGTCAGATGCAGTAAAGCGTTAAGCAGACTTGCTGTTGGTATAAAACAGCCCCAATAGCGTTTCTTGACACACTTCTGCTGAATAATTCATTGGCTCAAAGTCCTGAGTGTTAGTGTGTCAGAGAGAGGATGTGCATGATTGTTCATAATTATATTCAGTTTTGCTTTAATTCTGTCCTTTAATAGATAGATAGATAGATAGATACTTTATTAATCCCAAGGGGAAATTCACATTCTCCAGCAGCAGCATACAGATAAAAAAAACAATATTAAATTAAAGAGTGATAAATATGCAGGTAAATATGACCTCCGTCCTGTAACTGTTCCTGCCCTTTTTATTAGCTTATTGATTCAGTGGCCTCTCTTGAAGTGATGTTAGCAACCCAGCACAACACAGCTTAGAAAATCGCATTGGCCATCACAGAGTTGTATTAGATTTGAAACATGTCACTACTCACATTAAAGAAACCTTAATATCCTAAGGAAAAAGAGCCTGCTCTGCCATTTCTTATATAGTTCCCAAGTATTCTGAGAACAGTCCAAACTGTCATTGATGTGGACCCCCAAGTACTTGTAGGAGTGAACCAAATCTGCATCCACTCACTGAATAATTACCAGACGCAGAGATTTTTAGGTGTGGCGAAAGTCAATAACCAGTTCCATGGTTTTGTTAAGATGCAGACAATTCTCTTTGCACCAAGAAACAAATATCTCCACCTGACTTCTATATTCTGTCTCATCACTCTTATTAATAACCCTATAACTGCAGAATCATCTGAGAATTTTTGCTAGTGACATGACCTAGTGTTATATTTGTAGTCTGAGGTGTAGTGTAAAGAGAAAAGGAGAGAGGACTGTTCCTTGTGGTGCTCCAATGTTGGTCACAACCATATCAGAAACACAGTTCTCGGGTTTCACCAACTGGGCACCATAGGCTCAGCCATTTGCTGCACTACAAAGTCTTTCTTGGCCAACCAAAAAAAAAATGTGTTTTCCCTTTTTGGTTACAATAAAAACAAATATATTACTGTTTACAGAACACATTATTTACATTAAACAAACTTATATCATCACAAAGCCTTTCTTTTTGGTTTGTCAAATTTCAGTCTGTCTGTGCATTAGTTTACAGACATGCATAGTAGAGTGTAGGATTGTGTTCAAGGGAGGAGGCAATCCTTTACAGGGAAGAATGCAGTCTTTCTTAGCATGCACTCACTCATAGGAGGCCAATGTTAAGTCACCATTCATCCTAACTTAAACATTCTTTTTGACCTTCCTAGAAAAAAAGTGTCCTGTTGTTTACAAGCATGCACGGTACACACTTTTTTTTAACATAATAAGGAAATATCAATAATAAATTAAATTCAATAATAAAGGCATTCTACATTGCTACCTCAATACTCCCCAGCGTGTGTCTCAACCTCCACCCTTCATAGAAATGGGCATTTGTTGGTAATGTAAAACGAACAGACCGTCGCATATTTATGAACAGCCTAGGACTATTGCACTGTCTGAGCTCTCTGCTTATCCTAAATTTGTGTGTTGCAGTTTGAACTAGAAAATTCATAACGAGTTAAGGCACTAAAGTAATTTAAACCCTTCATTATACAATCAGTTTCATTTTCTGTAAGGTTTACTGTTACAGCTGCACTGTTCAAGCTGATGTTTAAAGTATCAAGAAAACAAATATGTCAATCTACTTTTACATTTTTAAAGGATGAGCAGTGACAAGGTGTTCTATATGGATAAATGCTTTAATTGGAATTTACTGTATTTGCACATTTTTCAGTGTTTAGTCTTTGCTTTCATCTTGTAAACTTTTGTTTTACTACTTCTGCTAAAACTGTATTCGTGGACTAAAAGGCTTTAATTTTGATTGGCAAGGGAAAAAGAATAATGATAATACTGTATTAGTGCCAGCTTTACATTTGATTAAATGTTGACTCTTTTTTGTGGTTTATTCATATCATAAAGTAAATGCTCTGAATCTGCTTGGATGTAAATTCCCATTCGTTTTCAGATTGCACCTCCACTTGTCATTTTTCAAAGGAAAGGTTAACAGTGCATTTTGTACTTGAATTTAATTATGGCTTCTTAATGAGGAACAAGAATGCTTGCATAAACCAGCTTTGCCAATTTGCATTCCTTTGTCAATTCCCATGTTACCCTGAATTACATTTAACATGTACAACATTCTGTGTTATTTTAGTCTTAGTCTCATATTATAAATTATATATTATATTTAAATATAATTTTAAAATATATTTCCTATTCTGTGGGTTAGTGCCTAGATTAGTGTAATTGTTTCATAGATTTTCATTTAACTTTTCATTTTTTGAAGGACCATTTAACCTGGTCAGAAACCTAGGGATTGTTATCTGATCTTGACAGCCACGAGGGAAGAACTTGAGCACATTCTGATTTTGACACATGCCCATTGAGGTGTTTAAAAAAAAAAAAAAATCACTAATTTACGGAATTGCAGTTAGCTCATCAAGTTATGTAAAATGTGTGTGCTGATTTTGTTTTTTGGTGAACTTGGCGTTCTGTAAGTAGTCGTTTTTATCAAATAATTTATCATTTCAAGATGGCTGAGTAATGATGATGTGTTTGTTGTAAATCCAACAAATGTTAAAGAATGACCATATAAGTATCATCCTCAGAGAGCATGATATTTAATAAGATTCCTTCAAATTGTTGGATGTGTTTTCGTAATTTTTTTTGTTTTATTTTTCTTTATGTATGCTGTTTATGCTTACTTTAATTAGATTGGCAGGTTCTCGAGATAAGTTACCAATAATTTGCTAAACTTTTAATTATGTGTGGATGCCTGTTTTCTGAAATGGACCCCTGTATAAGACTTCAAGTATAAAAGCTATTGGGACAGCTAGATGGCAGTGAACAGCAAGAAAGAACAAAATAGTAGCTGTTTGGGATAAACCAAGCAGAACTGTCTCTTTGCTTTAAGAAAACCCTCTACAGAGTCATGGAGGATTTTCATAATTAATTGTTTAACATCTGTAGAGTGAAAGCTGACCTCTTCAAAAGGGTGGAATTCTGTGTTTCTCTGTTGTCAAGGCTATGTGTTTTATTACATTATCAGAAACAATATTTTTTATCTTTATTAGTAATTCAATCAGTAAATTAATCTTTACTGTAGTGCCCCAGCAGGCCTTATTACAAGATGCTAAAGAGTTTGTCCTTGATTTATAGAGTACACATTACCCAGGATAAGTGTGGCATGATTGGCCCAGTTAATGCTACTGCTTCAGTATCCTTTGTTTGAATCCTGTGCCTGTTTTTTCTCTTTGTGGAGTTTGCACATTTTTCATTTGTCTACAGGTATATAGGTTTTCCATCTCAAATCGCCAAAGATGTGCAGATTAGATTAATTTTTGATTCCCAATTGGGTGCACTTTCATCTTATTGTAAATGTATGTCTGCGATAAGCACATTTCAGTTCGTACCCTTGTGCATTCTAGCAGGGTTTTTATAAACTTAATGTGGCTCCATTCTCATTATTTGTACAATATGAATTCCGTATTTTGTATTCGCTCACTCACTTTTTGTGTTTTTTAAGAATAAATCTGGAAATGAATAGATTTTTTTATAGAAATTGCTTATTCTTAAAAGGTATTTCAGTTATATGTCCTAAAGAAAACACATAAGAACTTAGAGTGAACATGTGGACGCTAAAAAGAAAGATGTCAGAAAATAGGCAAGATGTATGTGATATATACTGTATATAACACTTTATGTATGTGTGTATTCAAGCGTGTGTCACTGTGTATATGTTTTTCAGTGAACTTAAAGAAGGTTTGTAGGTTAGAATACAGCAAACATTCCACTGTGCACATGTTTACCTGTATCTGTATATATAATGTATTTAAGAGAAAAATGTGAACATAAATGGTTGAACATTCTAAAAGACACACTGAGTTTGGTGCCATAAATAACCTATTGAGAGCGTGTGTTCTCATTACATCTACATCTAAGACTTAGGAATAGTGTACATGTCATTTGCTATCAGAAGAGTCCCTGGTTAGAGAACCTCTCTTAATTACCCTTTCACCTTTGTGTTTTTCCTCACTTTCATTTTTCAAGATTAAAAGCAGAAGTGTATATACTATATAGTACAAGCATGTTACTAGAACTATATACCATATAGTTTAACCAATGTTATTTGTAATTGGAAGCAAATACTTACATACTAAGTGCCCAAAATTAAGTGAATTGTCTGAAAAATACAAAATATAGCTGATAATAGTGTGGTTGCAGTGATGAAATTTGTGCCATTAATCATTATTTACTTTCTGGTTTAAATAATTTCCTATCATATTATCTTGAGCAATCAATAGTGTTAAACTCTGATTCAATTAGAAAGTCATTTGTTTGCAACTAAGAAGACACTGGTGATCTGTGACCAGCCTGTTGCTGCTGCAGCATTGATTTATTTTAGGATTGCAGCTTTACCCCTGGCAAATCAGTGCTCCATGACTATCTGAGGACAAATCTTTCTGTAGCTGTGTACTTCAGCTGTTGTGCTATATCTCACCACAGCTCTGTACAACTTTGAAGAATTAGACAGTAGAAAAACCTTCCACATTAGCTGGTTGTGACAAGGCCTTCACCCTATCTGAAAGTGTAGTAACAGTCAGATCATGTTTATATTCTGACACAGTGTCGCATTCTACTTTCATTGTTCATTGAAGTTTTAAAAATACAGAAAATAACCTTTCCAAGACCTGCTTTTGGCTATTTATAAACAAAAACTGTTACAATTTCCACGTAAATTGTATCAGTTGCTTGTATAACATATCAGTAAATATACAAGTTTAAAAAATAAAAAGACGCACTGACACAATGTTTAATGCTAGTGCCTCACAACAGGAGTCTGGGTTCAAATCCCTAATCTAAACAATGTCTGTGTAGAGTTTTATATTTTATCTGCATCTGTATCATTTTTTTCCTCATGCACTCTGTTTTTTCCCCCCACATGTCAAACGTGTCTTTTAATTGGTAATCTAAATTGGCTCAGTGTGAGTTTTTATAGTTACTGTGTACATTATTTTGCTCTGTAGTGGGGCTGCATTATCCAGGATTTTTTAAAATTAATAGATGTATGTTTTTGAGTGATTCTGTGATGCTGCTGTTTGAAATGAGAACATGTTAATTAAGAGCTTTAGCTTTATAATGTGCTATAGGTTGTCCATGGCAGTCTTTTCAGGCATGTCAAATAGGTTTACTTGTTTAATTCAAATAATAATGATAATAATAATTATAAATTCTCTGCATTGTTAAACTATGATATTATAGCCAATGGGCATAAATTTAACTTTGAATGCATATATACTGCGTGAATACAATTTTTAGTACATTCTTGTTTATCATGGCACCAGACAGTGGAGATATGTTGAATGTTTAGCAGAGATACTAGCAAGCATTTCATTGTACTCTGTAAATGTGATACTATTGTAGGACAAAGTGGACATTGCCATTCTGCTAGGCCTTTGTGGCGCACCAGGTCTTTTAAGAAAGCAGATTTAACAGGGATGTAGGCATCCAGCAGCCTTTCCCCCACTTGCATTCCAAACAAAGTGACTAAACTCCAGCATATACCAGGATCTTCCTGGACTTCATCTGATAACAAAGGTGTAAATCGGAGTTGCACTGACATCTCTCCCGTGCTAGAAAGTCAAGTGGTAAATGACAGCAGGAGGCAAGTTGAGGAAGCAGCACAGCACTAACAAGGTCATGCAGCAGAGAGAAACAGTGCACTCCAATGCATGAAGAATCTTCTACTTGAACCCCATAATCTATAATCTTTGTGTTTATCAGTAACTTGCATTATTCTGTTTCTTAAAACGAATGTGCTTAAGTTACCTTGATATAAATTTAAAGGCCTGAGACCTGCTTCCTACAACAGAGAAAGGTAAGGTAAATAAAGTAGGAGCCTTGAGGAATTATTTGATTAATTAATGGTATTGGGAAAATGTATATTTAATTAACCAAGCTTAAGTTTCTTTTTCAAAAGCCACAGCATCCTCGTGGATGGGCTGTCTGATTGATTATTAATTATAAAAAATCCTACACTACTACTACTTCAGTTTCTACTTCTGGTGTGCAGTTCCAGCTCAGCCCATCAGATTGTTGAGGAATTATGATTTCTACGGAAGACTGGTTTGCTTCTCATGAATGAAGTACAAACTACTCAACATTAAATGCCAAAACAAATTCTTGCCAAAGATATGGAGCTGAGGAAATCTAGCACGAATAAATTGCTGGGAAACCTGTGAAGATTTACACATAGCTAGCCTGTCCAATGATACTCTGTAGCTGCTTTGTTAGTATTCTCTGTCTGTCTGTTAGGTCTGTCAGCTTTTTTTTTTAAACCCATGTTTAAATTATTTTTGTATTTTTGTGTTACCGGTATCTGTAGAAATATTTAAAATGATATTCATAGTTTTTATCAATGGTTAAGGAATTAAAAATGTGTGCTTCTTCCCTATTTAATATGGAAAACCTTCTTTTAATTTTAAGGAAGTAAGTAACCTTGCAGCTTATTGATGTTACATTCAACATTTTGCATAACAGAAACACAACATTCCTTTTGCATTGCCATCAGTCAGAAGTAAGCACTTAAGTATTGCATGCATCCAAGGCTTAGAATCATTCTCCTTTGTTATAATTGCCGGATGTGAATGTTTTTACATTGATATTTTTAATTTAATACATTATACATTTTTACAGATAAGTACTGTGCTTGAAAGTATAATTTTGGGTAAAAAATATTTGATGATTATTTACATGCTGAAGGAGTGTAGCACTCAAACTGTTTAGATTAATAGAGCAGATCTTTCTATTCTCTAGGGTTGGTGCTTTGAATTTTTATCTCATCTGCTCCCCAACAACAAGTCAAATGGCTTTTGTGTAAAATATCTCGGTATCTCTCCAGCCTCAGGAGCATTTCCTAGGCAGCAAAAGAAAGATTTGTTTGCTTGCTGAAACTACATTCTTATTAGTTAGGTGAACATGCATTGACCAGACCTTGAGACTGACAGCTTTCTAAAATGTAACAGAAAGGCATACAGTACGTTTTTAATGGAAAAGTGTGCTTTATTTAGTTAAGGATTTGCTTTATTATGAAAAAATATTTGAAGGGAAAACTTGAGGATTCATTTAATTGTACATTTCTGTAACAGCTGTTGAAACTGCTTTTAATTATTCTAAATAATAACTCAGAAGGGCATTAGTATGTTTTGTGGATAATGTTAAAGTAAAGATGATTATTATTCTCTGTAATTAAAAAATATAAAATATGAATTTCACCTGCCACCTAATAAGGTAAATACCAGGGATAGAGAGAAAGAGACTAGGCAGGAAGAATGTTTAAATATAGCACTCTTTTATTCATCAATCAAAATTGTAATTGGTTAAACACATGGCCATTTAACTATTTTCTTTAAACAAAATGTATTTTTTATATGTAACACACAAATATCAGGTGTTAGAAATGGTCACGTGCTCTGTCTTCGGCTCTATGTATGCTACAGGCATGGATTCAACTCCCTGCCCTTTCTCGTTAATTTCAAAAATTGGTTTTGGCTCTTGCTGTCCTTTACCCCTTTCTCCTGTTTGATGCTTTTCCCTGGCCTCTCCTACCTGTGTTTTTTCCTAAATAACTTTTAAAATGCAGACATTACATTATGGATTGGCAGAGGAAATTAAATGCAGAGGTTGGAATAAGACTTCACATTAGTATGGTGCACCCTCTTAATAAAGTGTTTTTTTTTCATTTGAATTAAGGATTTTTGGATTTCTGATTCATTCTTGTGTTTTTGCCACTCTGGGCTTCCTGTGCATGACTGTATGCCTGTATCTTAAACAGTGTTTAATATTAGTTCAACGTGTCTTGTTTGTTATGCCTTGCTTGGTGTACCCTTTGCAGTCTGTAAGTGGAACATGGTGTCCACCAGTTCCTTGTCATTACTGCTTGACTTTCTTGTCTAGAAAGTCACAGACTTGAGGTCACACTGAGGACAGACCACTTCAGAATGTAGGGTCTGGTGGCAGTGACTAGCAGACAGCAGTTTAGTTCCCCATCATGTCTATTTGAAAATCCTTAGCTTAGGTTACATGTTTAAATTTACTCCCCACTATTATCAAATGTTTGCCTGATCTTGAAGTTCATTCATGTGGGTATCCAAGTCCCTGTTTCTCATATCACAGTGCATTCATGTACTTCTGTAAATGATTAAGGTTGCATGGTCTGTTTGATGTAGTTTTTAAGTATTTCTTAATATGTATATTTTGTATATGAGTGCATTTGTGGGTGTTCATTTTAGGTACAGCAAGAAAGTAATAGTTTTATTACTAATCTAAATGTAGCTTGAATTAAACCTTTTTACAATATAGATTGTCTTTGATTAATGTGTATCTTGAAATTGTCCAGAAGTGATGAATATGTTCTATTTTTCTTTCTCTCATTTGAGTAATTTAAGCAATAAATAATTTTTTTTTGTCACTGGTGCCATTTTTATTAGCTTGTCTAATTAATTTAACGGACACGGGTAATGGTTGAGATTCTTTTAAATGCTTTATATTTCATTAAAAAGATATTTTTGCATTGTGGTTTACTAAACTGGTACTGTGATGAAGGTATACCTACAATTATGCACTGCTCCTGCACTTGGTGAGGTGTGCTGTGCAAGAACAAAGTAGCTTGTACTGTTGTATTATATTTCTTAAGTGGCAATGATCATCTAAGAGGATTACTTTTGTTCTCTTTTGTGTATTGTATTTACCCCATTGTTGATATCCATTTCACGCCCAACCTATCTGGAATGGGGTCTCTCTCTGAATTGCCTCAAGATTTCTTTTTTTTTTTTTTAATTCCTAGGGAGACAAGGCTTTATTGTCAAATAAACGGGGCCTGTTACAGCCCATTGGGGCATTCCTTGTATGATATTTTTTTGATACAATTGTTTTGTAACAACTGTTACTGTACATTTATGGTAATAGGAAGCTTTGGTCAAAGGCTTTATAGTTTTATTTTCTCCAGCCTTAGTGCACTGTTAACCTTCTACTGTAAATTTAGAACTTTTTTTTGAGGAAATATATTTGTAAACTTGGACATGCCACTTTCTGAGAAAAAGAAATGGTGTGTGTGTGTTTACAATTCCTTTACAAAATTAGTTTATCTGAAGTGAGCTTAAATATTAAATGTATTAGCTGTCCATTTCACTTTTATGTTGTGGATGAGATAAAGTTGAAGGTGAATCCGTATCATTCCATAATATAATTTATTTTTCAATATCTCTGTTTAATTTCATTTTCAGAGAGAAAGATAATTGCATTATCTAGGTTTAGAGAAGTCCTTACAGTTGAGATTATAAACATGAAAGTTATCCACTGAATGTTAAGCAGATCTGCCACAAGTAAGGAATGTATTGGTGTATTCTAGCAAAACAGAAGACAATGAAATGTGATCATTATGTATTCCTCTGTTCATCTGGGGGATTAGAAAAGTATAGGTAGTCAAGCATCATTGCATCCCATCTTCTTTAACCTGAGTCCATCTTTTGCAACAGAAATATCAGCCTTTTGTAAACAAAGAATGCCAAATGCCCTGACTGTATATTATGCAAGTGTGAATGGCCAACAAGCTTGCTTCAGCAGTTTATGCTCCAACTCAGGGAAATTAAAATGTAATTACAGTACTCTCAAGAATAGGTTTCTTCTGCTGTTTGGTTGAACTTGTGCCCAAATAATAATTAATTTAGAAGAATTTATTTTTCAACTTATTTGTTGTAAAGTGGAGCTGTCAAAAAGGTAAAGGCACAGTTCACAGCTTGACACAAAACTTGCATTTACAGAAGTATTGAAAACAATTGATTTTTTTTTCCAAGTTCGAATATATATCCAGTGTAATTATTAAGTTGCATTGGTGTTTTTTATTTTGAAAATAAATACTATGTAATTCAAAAGTTAGTATAAGCCGTTTAGTTAAACATGAAGCAAACAGGCACCATAAATATAAGCTGAGAGGTGAAGGACAAGAAAATGCAATATATAGATAGTTATTTAGTCAGTATGGGGAAGTTTACAGAAGCTGAAGAAATGTATCAAACAACAACATCCCCTGTCAAATACAAACAAGAACTACAAAAAGAAGCAAAAATGTCTGAATTGGCTAATAAGAGACCAGTCACTGGAATTATATTTCAAGCATGAGGAGTTATTCACATCAGTAAAGTGCTCAATGTACTGAACAAACCATGAAATGCACACAAAATCATAAAATGTCTAGCATGCCAATAACGTTCTTGTGACAGATAAGATAAAAATTAAAAATCATACAAATCTTGTAGATCCAAACTTTTGATCTTCATACACCACCTGGCAGTCCAGCAAACATTGTCACCATTATTTAAAAAAAATGCATGTAAAAATCCATTCCACATAAGCTAATGGATATAATTATAAAAGACACAATCGAGAGCCAGAGGTCCATTACAATTGTGCCATCTGACAGTCATCATGGATTTGGATTAAAATGATTATAAAAAACAGTTGATTATAGTGATGCTATTGCTGTTATACTCCCAAGAAAGCATTTACTAAGATACTCCATGAGAAGCTAGTCATCAGACAATGAGAGAGAGGGATTTAGGGAGAAGTGTACAGATGGATGCAATGTGGCTTACATTCAGAAAATGTGTGTTATTGCGAGTAACATTTTCAGAATTAGTTAAGGTCATATGGATAATTTTTGAGTTCACAGCTAATTATTGATACTGTTGCTTGTTTAAACTATATTTCATTGCCTTAAATAAAAGTTACTAACAATTTTAGTAACATTGGTAAATGGCATTGAAGTAGATGATACTCTGTACTACATCCAGACTGACCTGGACAAAATGTAGATATTGGTAATTATGTTCAAATCACATTTATTGTGAAAAGTTGTAAAATAATAACCACCATATCATCATCCCTTCTCATCTTCTCAACCACTTTTCCTGGTGAAAATCATGGCGGCAGCAGGCCATGAAGGTCAGCCCAGGCTTTCTTGTCCCCAGCTACAGATTCCAGATCTTTCTGAGGATTTTCCAGGCATTCCCAAGCAATCCAAAAGATATAAGGTCTCCATTGTGTCCTGGGTCTTCATTCAATGTTATTTGCCCAAAGCAGCTCTGAGGGAGCCACCCAGGGATGTTTTTATGACAAGCCGACTCCACTAAAAGCTGTGTCTCACCCCTCATCCCCCCAATCACGTGCTTGCCCAAGGTCACAGTCAGATATAGCAAAATACAGTGGTGTGAAAAACTATTTGCCCCCTTCCTGATTTCTTATTCTTTTGCATGTTTGTCACACAAAATGTTTCTGATCATCAAACACATTTAACCATTAGTCAAATATAACACAAGTAAACACAAAATGCAGTTTTTAAATGATGGTTTTTATTATTTAGGGAGAAAAAATCCAAACCTACATGGCCCTGTGTGAAAAGTAATTGCCCCTTGTTAAAAATAACCTAACTGTGGTGTATCACACCTGAGTTCAATTTCCGTAGCCACCCCCAGGCCTGATTACTGCCACACCTGTTTCAATCAAGAAATCACTTAAATAGGAGCTGCCTGACACAGAGAAGTCGACCAAAAGCACCTCAAAAGCTAGACATCATGCCAAGATCCAAAGAAATTCAGGAACAAATGAGAACAGAAGTAATTGAGATCTATCAGTCTGGTAAAGGTTATAAAGACATTTCTAAAGCTTTGGGACTCCAGCGAACCACAGTGAGAGCCATTATCCACAAATGGCAAAAACATGGAACAGTGGTGAACCTTCCCAGGAGTGGCCGGCTGACCAAAATTACCCCAAGAGCGCAGAGACGACTCATCCGAGAGATCACAAAAGACCCCAGGACAACGTCTAAAGAACTGCAGGCCTCACTTGCCTCAATTAAGGTCAGTGTTCACGACTCCACCATAAGAAAGAGACTGGGCAAAAACGGCCTGCATGGCAGATTTCCAAGACGCAAACCACTGTTAAGCAAAAAGAACATTAGGGCTCGTCTCAATTTTGCTAAGAAACATCTCAATGATTGGCAAGACTTTTGGGAAAATACCTTGTGGACTGATGAGACAAAAGTTGAACTTTTGGAAGGCAAATGTCCCGTTACATCTGGCGTAAAAGGAACACAGCATTTCAGAAAAAGAACATCATACCAACAGTAAAATATGGTGGTGGTAGTGTGATGGTCTGGGGTTGTTTTGCTGCTTCAGGACCTGGAAGGCTTGCTGTGATAGATGGAACCATGAATTCTACTGTCTACCAAAAAATCCTGAAGGAGAATGTCCGGCCATCTGTTCGTCAACTCAAGCTGAAGCGATCTTGGGTGCTGCAACAGGACAATGACCCAAAACACACCAGCAAATCCACCTCTGAATGGCTGAATAAAAACAAAATGAAGACTTTGGAGTGGCCTAGTCAAAGTCCTGACCTGAATCCAACTGAGATGCTATGGCATGACCTTAAAAAGGCGGTTCATGCTAGAAAACCCGCAAATAAAGCTAAATTACAACAATTCTGCAAAGATGAGTGGGCCAAAATTCCTCCAGAGCGCTGTAAAGACTCATTGCAAGTTATCGCAAACGCTTGATTGCAGTTATTGCTGCTAAGGGTGGCCCAACCAGTTATTAGGTTCAGGGGGCAATTACTTTTTCACACAGGGCCATGTAGGTTTGGATTTTTTTCTCCCTAAATAATAAAACCATCATTTAAAAACTGCATTTTGTGTTTACTTGTGTTATATTTGACTAATGGTTAAATGTGTTTGATGATCAGAAACATTTTGTGTGACAAACATGCAAAAGAATAAGAAATCAGGAAGGGGCCAAATAGTTTTTCACACCACTGTACATCATCTACACAAAGCAACAATGCTACTCCTAGCCTTCCCCAACTGGGCACCCTCCCATCCTCAACCACACCATGATATCGTGTCCATGAAAGCCACAAACAGGAGTGGTGACAAGACATATCCTTGATGGAGTCCAACTTCTACAGTAAAGGATTTCAACTTAACGGCAAGTATTTGGACACATCCCTCACTGCTTTCATATGCTTTTTTCATATCTACAAAACACACGTGGACCAAGTTATCATACTTCTTTGCATTCTCCAGCAGCTGTGCTAGGGAGAAGAGCTGAACAACTGTCCACGGACAGGACAGAATCCAGATTGTTCCTCCTGTATCTTTGGCACAGCTAACAGATGGATTCTTCTCACCACCATCCTTGCATACAGTGCATCCAGAAAGTATTCACAGCGCATCACTTTTTCCACATTTTGTTATGTTACAGCCTTATTCCAAAATGGTTAAATTAATTTTTCCCTCAGAATTCTACACATAACACCCCATAATGACTACGTGAAAAAAGTTTACTTGAGGTTTTTGCAAATTTATTAAAAATAAAAAAACTGAGAAATCACATGTACATAAGTATTCACAGCCTTTGCTCAATACTTTGTCGATGCCCCTTTGGCAGCAATTACAGCCTCAAGTCTTTTTGAATATGATGCCACAAGCTTGGCACACCTATCCTTGGCCAGTTTCGCCCATTCCTCTTTGCAGTACCTCTCAAGCTCCATCAGGTTGGATGGGAAGCGTCGGTGCACAGCCATTTTAAGATCTCTCCAGAGATGTTCAATCGGATTCAAGTCTTGGCTCTGGTTGGGCCACTCAAGGACATTCACAGAGTTGTTCTGAAGCCACTCCTTTAATATCTTGGCTGTGTGCTTAGGGTCGTTGTCCTGCTGAAAGATGAACCGTCGCCCCAGTCTGAGGTCAAGAGCGCTCTGGAGCAGGTTTTCATCCAGGATGTCTCTGTACATTGCTGCAGTCATCTTTCCCTTTATCCTGACTAGTCTCCCAGTTCCTGTCACTGAAAAACATCCCCACACCATGATGCTGTCACCACCATGCTTCACTGTAGGGATGGTATTGGCCTGGTGATGAGCGGTGCCTGGTTTCCTCCAAACGTGACGCCTGGCATTCACACCAAAGAGTTCAATCTTTGTCTCATCAGACCAGAGAATTTTGTTTCTCATGGTCTGAGAGTCCTTCAGGTGCCTTTTGGCAAACTCCAGGTGGGCTGCCATGTGCCTTTTACTAAGGAGTGGCTTCCGTCTGGCCACTGTACCATACAGGCCTGATTACAGGCCAGAATTCTGTCTATGGTTAAAGAATATGAGATTTAAACATGGGTGGCACGGTGGCGCAGTGAGTAGCTCTGCCGCCTCACAGTTAGGGGACCAGGGTTCACTTCCTGGTTCCTCCCTGTGTGGAGGTTGCATGTTCTCCCTGTGTCATGCATGGGTTTCCTCCAGGTACTCTGGTTTCCTACCACAGTCCGAAGACATGCAGGTTAGGTGCATTGGCGATTCTAAATTATCCCTAGTGTGTGCTTGGGGTCTGTGTGTGTGCACCCTGCCTGGGGTTTGTTTCCTGCCTTGCACTCTGTGTTGGCTGGGATTGACTCCAGTGGACCCCCGTGACCCTGTAGTTAGTATATAGCGGGTTAGATACTGGATGGATGGAGATTTAAATACTTTCATCTTGGCTCGGAGGCTAAGGATCTGTGCTTGTATTTGGAAGATTGCCAGTTCAAATCTTATTACTTTCAGAAGAGATCCTACTCTGTTGGGCCTCTGAGCAAGGCCCTTAACCAGGAAATTGCTCCAGGGACATTGTATAATAGCTGACCCTGCAGTCTGACCTCTATAGGTCATGTGAAAAGCAGTTTCCCGTTGAGGATTATTAAAGTATATCAAGTAAAATAAAAAAAAAAAAACTGAAGTTATAATACAGAGCATAATTTAGAAATGTAAGTTAAGAGGACTATTGATACAAGACAGGATCTTGAGTCCTGAGAATAATCCTTGATAGAACAGCTCATAGATATTCAAAGCAGGACCAACAGATCCCTGCAGAGTACCTACCGAAAGATTGAGTTTATAATTACATGGGTTGCAGATAGGTCCACAATACACCTGTGAGATGGAAATTTTTCTGATGGTCCCATCATAACAACCAAGGTTTGAGATATGCAAACCAATAATTAGATAAATTTCAGTACAGTAATATGTGAAAGTTAAATTTAACATTTAGCCTGTAAACAAAAAAAATACATTTAAAAAAATAAGGAAGCATTTGCCAAAAGCTACTGGTGATTTTATTATGTTTGGTTTGTATGACAACCAGTGAAAGTGGAAATGTTGGTGAGAAGGAAGAATTGATTTCACAAAACATCAATGGATCTTAGGAGCTAGAGCCCAGGAAAAATGCTTGGGAAAAGGTTTTAAATATTCTTATGTAAGGTCCAAAAGATACTTAAAATCACCCATGAAGTATTTACAGCAATGAAAGGTTTTGGGGTACCTTGACAGGACATGAATATTGTTGGTAATCAGTAAGAGACTCTCAGATGCACAGTAAATGCTAAAATACGTAAAAATATTGGAAAGAGTCATGGGTGGCTACAGGAAATATTGGGAAGCTGTGATTTCTGCTGAATGTAGTGATCATAAGTACTGAACAATAGTGTCCAAACTTTTTATACATATATCTTTCACCATTTTATATTTTCTATTAAATTCAGAAATTAAATAATATATCAGCATATGTAGAAATAGTTTGTTTAAAAGTGTATTGTAGAAATAGTTTATGTTTAAAAGTGTATCTCATTGAGGTTACTTTAACTTCTTTTTCATTTTAAGATTTACTATAACATGCAATTTGACCAGGATGTTAAACACATAATTTCAACAGAGCTGAAATAAGCAAAGCTAACAGGTGTTAGACTTGCTCCTGAAGTTTATGATATTAGCTATGAAGAAAAAGTGAAGCAGTTGAATCTTTTAAGCTTAAAGTAACAGAGATTGAGGAGTGACATCATCCAAAGCGATTCAGGTTATGAAGAGAGGAATTTAGGGGCATGACAACTTTTATGTAGCAGAACATTTTGGAAGTACTTTTTGAGAAAAGTAAAGAAATATTATTTACACAGGCAATTGTCAGCATTCTTTTGGGAACAAGCAGCTCTGTTGGGATACAAGCTTGAATTGTTGCCCTGGATGAAGGGTATGAAAATACATCTATAGTATCATTTCCATTTTTCAATAATTGCAATGCCCACCTCAAATGCAGGTGATTTTTTTTTTAAATTTATGAAGACCAAAACTGATAGAGAATTGTAATATGGGCATTAAATTGCTTTTTTTTTCTTCTCCCCCTTGATTAGTAGTAAGTGACATGCCAGTATTAGGCAAAACAATTGTTTTTTGGTATTTGGTTATTTCTGTCATCTACCTGCTGTTGTTTTAAAGTGACTGCAAATTTAAAGGTCAGACATGTCTATTTTAATAAAGCCATGCTCCATGTCAAGTTTTTAAAAAGCTGCAGGCCAGTTATTTGTTATCACCTGATTCCATTTAATGCATATACCATATAGCTTTATCTTGAATAAACCTTTGAATAAAGTACAAGTATTGATAGTTAGGCTTTAGAGTGTAGTCTTATTAACTTAGTAAAAGGGGTCATATCCAAAAAGTACTATTTTGAGCTGTCTGATTTGTACTAGCTAGACATGGAATAATGCTAGTCTGTGACTGAAACACTGCTTAATAAGGTTATGAATGATGGAACATGTCAGCACAGTAAAAGCAGTGAAGGCTAGTTCACCACTGCAGCTCAAATGATACACTTGAAATTCCATTGAAAGTTAAAATAACTTTAAATAAGGCTGTACAATTGTAGAAAACTTTTCAAATCATGTTATCTGAGGTTCTGAATCTTGCAAGAGAAGGTAGAAAAGGTCATTGTTTAGCTTATAGTGTACAGTATGCAGAGGTACAGGTTTATGATGATGATCTTTAATAATAAGCTGTTTTTAATTTTACACAGTGCTCTTCAGGGTAATTACTATAGCAGGGTGTCTTGAGGAGCAAACAATGTGAGTATTCCAAGCAGAGCCAGATAACTAAATAGATTAATGGTATACTCAGCAAAAAAAGAAACGTTCCTTTTTCCAGGACTGTGTATTTCAACAATAATGTTTTAAAAATCCAAATAACTTTACAGATCTTCATTGTAAAGGGTTTAAACAATGTTTTCCATGCATGTTCAATTAACCATAATCAATTAATTAACATGCACCTTTGGAATGGTCGTTAAGACATTAACAGCTTACAGAAAGTAGGCATTTAAGGTCACAGTTCTAAAAACGCAGGACACTAAAGAGACTTGTCTACCGACTGTGAAAACACTCAAAGAAAGATGCCCAGGGTCCCTGCTCATCTGCGTGAACGTGCATTAGGCATGCTGCAGGGAGGCATGGGGACTGCTGATGTGGCTAGGGCAATAAATTGCCATGTCCGCACTGTGAGACGCCTAAGACAGCGCTACAGGGAGACAGGAAGGACAGCTGATCATCCTCGCAGTGGAAGAGCCCGGATCTCAATCCCATTGAGCACGTCTGGGACCTGTTGGATCGCAGGGTGAGGGCTAGGGCCATTCCCCCCAGAAATGTCCAGGAACTTGCAGGTGCCTTGGTGGAAGAGTGGGGTAACATCTCACAGCAAGAACTGACAAATCTGGTCTAGTCCATGAGGAGGAGATGCACTGCAGTACTTCAAGCAGCTGGTGGCCATACCAGATACTGACTGGTACTTTTGATTTTGAGCCTCCCTTCATTCAGGGACACATTGTGAAACATTTTTAGTTTATGTCTTATGGTGTTGACTCTTTTAGTGTTCATACAAATATTTACACATTAAGTTTACTGAAAGTAAAAACAGTTGAAAGTCAGCGGACGTTTCTTTTTTTGCTGAGTATAGTTTCCACTAAAGGTTAATGTCTAAAGGAAAAAATGAGTATTAAAGTAAAATAAAATTCACAATGAAATAAAATCATATGCTGTAGGAGCTGACTGACAGTAACTGACAAACAGCACAAGACGGATAGTATTAGTATAATACAGAAAGCAGCCGGTTTAAAATTAGTTAAGTGTATGATTTGTCAGTCAAAGCAGAAGAAAGATGGTGATATT
The DNA here is from genome assembly GCF_016835505.1 of Polypterus senegalus. Lineage (NCBI taxonomy): Eukaryota > Metazoa > Chordata > Cladistia > Polypteriformes > Polypteridae > Polypterus > Polypterus senegalus. The sequence goes on from NC_053155.1 coordinate 276,018,984, forward strand.
AGCTGTGGCTGTGTTATAATTGTTGCAGCTAAGAACATACACATAGAATAGAAATGAGGATAAATTGATGCTTGGCATGACTTGCATGCCAGAACGTTTGTATATTGGATAAGGAAGTCAGAGTTTGGAGATTGAGACTTTTTTTTTTTTTTGCATTAATGAATAATACAGTGTAGTTTAGTTACTTGAGCGATATTATGGTTGTTTTATTTGCCCAAGTAAATGCTGTTGTGGAAGATTTTTACACCTGTCAATCCATGTCTTCTTGAAACTACCAAAATATCAATCAGTTAAGAAAGATTACAGAACGTAGGAATGTTAATTTATCAGTCCCTTTACATCTTTGTAAGGTGTTACTACCATATGAGTACAAGAGGATGTGCTGTACCTTCAGTGTTCATTGTTGTCGTATCATTTAGGCATTTGTAGCCTTGGACTTTGCAGTACAAATATGAAAGCAAACATAAAGGATTTTTTATTAAGGAAAAAATAATGAGAAACAGGCTTGACAGATATGAAGTGGAAGTGAAACATTAATAATATTTAAAGTTAATTTTAAATTACCATTTAAAAAAGAATTATAATCAGAGTTATTTAAATCATAATAGTATAAATTTAAGAGTTCTTTATGTATTCTAATGTCGTCCATTCATCCATTCTCTTCCGCTTATCCAAGATCGAGTTGCGGGGGCAGCAGCTTGAGCAGAGATGCCCAGACTTTCCTGTTCCCGGCCACTTCTTCTAGCTCTTCTGGGGGAATCCCGAGGCGTTCCCAGGCCAGCTGGGAGACATAGTCCTTCCAGCGTGTCTTGGGTCTTCCCCGGGGCCTCCTCCCAGTTGGACATGCCCAGAACACCTCACTAGGGAGGCATCCTTATCAGATGCCTGAGCCACCTCATCTGACTTCTGTCGATGCGGGGAAGCAGAGGCTCTACTCTGAGCCCCTCCCGGATGACTGAGCTTCTTCCCTGTCTTTTAAGGGAAAGCCCAGACACCCTGGGGAGGAAACTCATTTCAGTCACTTGTATTCTCGATCTTGTTCTTTCGGTCACTACTTATAGCTCATGACCGTAGGTGAGGGTAGGAACATAGATCGACTGGTAAATTGAGAGCTTTTCCTTATGGCTCAGCTCCTTTTTCACCACGACAGATCAATGCAGAGCCTGCATCACTGCGGACGCCGCACCAATCCGCCTGTCGATCTCACGCTCCATTCTTTCCTCACTTGTGAACAAGACTTTTCTGAGTAGAAGACAGGAAGTAGTTCTTGACAGAGTGTCCATCATATTAAGCAACTTCAGAAATTATTGGCATCCCTAAAGGAAATGGGTAAAAATAATCATGTAAAATAGGCAGTACACATAATTATTGAAATATTCCTGAAAATGTTTAGAGAAATTGCTTACCATTTATCTAACAAAAATCATTCCTACAAGAATGCAGAATACCATTTTATTTTCAGAGTAGTGTATCCATTCAAAAATATATAGAATACAATTGTTAGTATATTGAAACAATGGAATAAATAAAACTAAATACATGTGCCCCCTTAGTGAAAAAAATTGGGCCTCTTATCCAAGAACTCCTTTCCTGTCTATGCCTAATTTCTATTTCCATGAGGTATGAAATTGCACACGTAAAATTCCTTTGTTATCCTTCAACATGACTAAATCCAAAGAGCCTTCAGATGAGACTTAAAGTTGTCGACCTGCACACACTGGTTATGAAAAATCATAGGCAGTTGAAAATACCATTAAACACAGTCAGGGCCATAATAAACAAGTTTTAGAGGTATGAAACAATTAATAATTTACTGGGAAGAAGATTGTTCTTATGCACAGTGAGAAGTATGGTAAAAGAGGCAAAGAAAAACCCAAACCTCAGTATTATAGTTTTGTTGAAATTTTGGGTTATAATATTCCTAAATCAACTTTTATATGACACTTCCATGATGAGAAGCTTTGTGGAAGGGTTCCATGAAAGAAGACATGTTTAAGAACAATTCAAAAAATGTAGTGCCTGATATTGCCAAATGTACTTGGGAACTATAGTCATAATGGGGTAAAAAAAAGGAGTGCATACAAGGAAAAGTACAAAGTGCTACTCGTGCAGACATGGGCTGAAGGAACATGAATTATATATGGATGATGGGAGACACGATCCTAAAGGATACAACCTCTGAAAAGGATTTAGGGGTTTATGATGACATTTTTATCCTTTAAGCAATGTGCAGAAGCTGTTAATAAGGCAAGTAAAATGTTAGGTTATATTGTAAAAACAGTTGAATATAAATTAAGGGATGTTATGCTCATTACATAATGCACTAGTGAGACTGCATATGCAGTATTGCATGTGATTGTGGTCATGACACTACAAGAAAGACATAGCAGCACTTGAATCTGTGCAAAGGAGCGCAACAAAGTGTATCCCAGAACTCTGACATGTCATACTATGACAGACTAGGAGAATTAAACCTACTGTATTTAGTCTTGAGCAGAGGAGACTGTGCAGGAACTTAATCTTGGTCTTCAACATTTTGAAAGGAAATTAATAACATAGATCCAGAAGAATTCTTTCAACTAAATGGTGAATCACATACTTGAGGAGACTAGTGGAGATTAGGTGGGGAGGTGCATTTAGGACTAAAGACAAATGCATTTCTTTACGCAAAGAGTTATGGGAATCTGTAACAAACTACTGAGACATGGAGTTTAAGCAAAAACCTTGCCAACCTTTAAGAAGTAGCGGGATCTTTTTATCTATTAGCTAAACAAAAGATCTTGATGGACTCCTCTCGTTTGTCAATTTTTTTCTTGTTCTTGCTGTATGTTCTTAATATCCACTCTGAAATATGCTGGCAGATCATTGATGTGCTTTAATTTTTTTTTTTAGCTTCAGGTAGTCCAGGTGTTTCTGCAAAGAGTAACAGAAAAAAGAAAACCACTACACACCAGGGGCCTCATGCATAACACCGTGCGTAGAATTCGCACTATAATATGATGTAAGCACAAAAAAGCTTACGCACAGAAAAATCCAGATCTGTGCGTTTGGCAACCTCCGCATTCTTCCGCTACATAAATCCCAGTCATCGTGAAAAGTAATGGTCGTGCACGCGCCTGCTGTCCCGCCCCAACTCCTCCCAGAGTTACGCCTCTTTGAATATGCAAATCAATACAAATAGCCCTTAAGCTCAGCTTTCTGTGAAAAGACAATGGGAAATGCACGGGGGAAAATACAACAATTTCAGCGAATACCAAGTGGAGGCAAAGGAAAAACATACTATTTGTTGATTTAAACAGTGGTATAATCAACAAAAGGAAGTTGATCGAGTGACATAGCGTGTCGGAGAAACTCAAAAGCTCAAGTTCACAAAGTCGCACAGTGCCAAAATAAAAAAGAAGTTACATATCAAAGTCGCTGTGAAAAGGCAAGTCGTAGCCTACCGTCTGAGTGTCATATGAAAGCTTATTAGGGTACAGAAAAAAAAATAGGCACACAGTGGTGGAAAAAAGCACGAAATGTCAACTTTAATCTTGAAATTTCCACTTTAATCACGTAGTTTATTTTGTCATTAAAGTATCATTATCATTAAAGTAAACATCATAAACTTCATCTTAAAATCATTTAATTTACTAGTTTCTCAAATCCCATCGTAACTAAAGTAGCATGTTAAATGCTTTGCTTTGTATTTGATCTTCTATGTGCTCTATGTGTGTGAATCACTATGTGCTTCTGTTCTTTGTCTTCCTCCGACAGGACACAGAATCCATTACATTGGTGATATTACAGCTCTCTGAATAATTAAAATACTGAGATGTATGTATGTATGTATGTATGCGTGATATCATTTTCATGATAATTGGAATGAAAGCATGTTATTAAACATGGAAACATGATGGCGCAGTGATTGTTCATGTCTCACACAAGATGCTGCTGCGCCATGCGCGACCTTCAATAAAATAATTTATTGTAGCAGTACTGTCTCTTTCAAACGTACTAACCTCCAATTCCTGTTGTTACTTTTCTTTCCCCAAATACCCAATCGCCACACAATCAGCTCTGTAATAGACATTAAGCCATCTGTAAGCTTACAATGACGATTCTTCAAAACGTTTAAGGAACATTGAAATATTTTCATAGTACATGTTTAATTATTCTATCCTCCTGTCCTTCCAGTGTCACGCCAGCCTCAGTAAATATACAGCATGAGGCAGGAGCAATACGTGAACTTGCTATTCCTGCAGCACCGTGTCCTCACATGTTTAATTATTAACAATACAGTAATCCCTACTCGATCGCGGGGGTTGCGTTCCAGACCCCCTGCGATAGATGAAAATCCGCGAAATAGAAACCATATGTTTGTATGGTTATTTTTATATATTTTAAGCTCTTATAAACTCTCCCACATCTGTTTATAAATATTCCCTGCACAGTTATACAGCATAATCCATTTGTATTCTCTTAGATATTAGGTAAGATTCATTGAAATTATGTAATAAACACACCGTTTATATACAGTAAAACCTAAATATTATTTTAAAGATATCGAGTGTCTCCGATATCACATATGTTAACAGCCATTACGATAGACTGGCCATCAGCAATAAATACGTACAATACAAGAAAAATAGTATACACTAAATGTGTGTACAGTGACACTAAACGTACGCACATGTACTAAGTACTGTAAGTAGAAAATTAATTATGGTTACTCACCAACAATGACACGATGACTTGTCCAATAACAATGAGTTTAATTTTACTGCACAACAAAGGAGAGCGTTACAGCCCTTCTAAAGGAGCCACTTCAGGCAATTGTGTAGCACTGCCATTCTTCTTCTTCTGGTAGTCTTCAATCCAAATCTCTAAAGCAGATTCCATCCAGACTACTGCCTTATTACATCCACTTACAACTTGTTTTGCACCCTGGTTAAAAGGACACTGTGGCCGTAGATCTTATATTCCTTTCCTACTTTTTAAATAAAAAGAATCATACCCTCATTGATGCTGTAATGGCGTCCTACAGCAGTGTAGCTTTTCCCTTCCTTCAACAAATGCAAAACGTTTACCTTTTCGGCAATCGTTAACATTTTCCGTTGGCGCTTGGGCACGGCCCCTGAAGCAGTTGCAGGAGCAAATCATTAAAAAGAATGTAGTGTAAATATGAAAAAAAAAACATCTTTGCATAACTCTTGAACATATTGATTTAGCATGGTCACCATTAACAACTTTAAAAACAAAAATCACTTCTTTTGGGCTTATCTTTTGCAGATCCCTCTTTCTGCTCACTCTTTCTTAAGGGCCAAATTTTTGGATCCCCCTTACCTATTAGAGGCAAAAATTAGATACATAGAACTTTACTTAGGGAAATATTAAAATATTAGACCTACAGTATATAAATGAAACACCAATTTGCAATTTCATTTTCAAAGCCCACGTGCAACAATGTTGCAAAAAATAAAATGAAATACAGTAATCCCTCCTCGATCGCGGGTTGCTCCAGACCCCGCGATAGGTGAAAATCCGCGAAGTAGAAACCATATGTTTGTGTGGTTATTTTTATATATTTAAGCCCTTATAAACTCTCCCACCCTGTTAACATTATTAGAGCCCACTAGACATGAAATAACACCCTTTAGTCAAACGTTTAAACTGTGCTCCATGACAAGACAGAGATGACAGTTCTTTCTCACAATTAAAAGAAAGCAAACATATCTTATCTTCAAAGGAGCGCCGTCATAAAGGAGCGAGTCAGGAGCAGAGAATGTCAGAGAGAGCGCCAAAGAAAAAGCAAACAATCAAAAAATCAATACATGCTTTTAAGAATACAGAAGCACCGCGATAAAGCGGCATTTTGTAGAGGAGCGTCCGTGTCCTCTGTGCAAACAGCCCCTCTGCTCACACCCCCTCCATCAGGCAGAGAGAGCAAGAAAGATAGAGAGAAGCAAACAAGCACAGCGCGGGAAGCATATCTTATAGCATTGAGGAGTTTTAGTTAATATGCAATACATGCTCTGATTGGGTAGCTTCTAAGCCATCCGCCAATAGCGTCCCTTGTATGAAATCAACTGGGCAATCAAACTGAGGAAGCATGTAACCTAAATTAAAAGACCCATTGTCCGCAGAAAGCGGCGAACCAGCGAAAAATCTGTGATATATGTTTAGATGTGCTTACATTTAAAATCCGCGATAGAGTGAAACCGCGAAAGTCAAAGCGCGATATAGCGAGGGATTACTGTAACACCATTTGCAGTTTAATTTATAAAGCCTACGTGCAAAAATGCACGTAGACTCGGAAAACAAAATTGCAAGAGAGAGATTGCATTTCATTTTATAATTTGAATTTTCATTTCATTTTGTGCAAAAAATGCAACCCCATACAGCTTCCCCCCGTCCCCCCACCCCCATAGTTTGTATGTGTGCTCACACTCAACCCCAGCCTCTAGATGGCGCTTGCATGCACTTTTACATATTTTTGGTGCTTGCATGCACCTCAGTTCTCACTACTGAAGACGTGTGTGTGTGTGTATGGAGCAGTCCGCTGTGCTCACGCTCATTTACAGCCATGGGAGGAGTTGTAAATATTATGGAAGGCGTAGAGGCTTCTGCAAGTATGAAAAGCACTTGAAGAGATGATGCATGCATGCACTTTTACATTTTTCTCCTTCAACCAAAGCAGACAAACTTAGGTTTGTAGTACATGCACATTGCATGTTCACACAGCGAGCTACCATACGTTTGCCTGAGACAGGTTTCAGCCTGTCCCACTCAATTTGTGCCACAGCTGCACTTGACTACACGTCCGTCATGGACAAGATACAGTTGTGCTTGTTGGGTTTATGAACCCTTTAGAATTTTCTATATTTCTGCATAAATATGACCTAAAACATCATCAGATTTTCACTCAAGTCCTAAAAGTAGATAAAGAGAAACCAGGTAAACACACGAGACAAAAATATTATACTTGGTCATTTATTTATTGAGGAAAATGATCGAATATTACATATTTGTGAGTGGCAAAAGTATATGAACCTCTAGGATTAGCAGTTAGTTTGAAGATGAAATTATAGTCAATTGTTTTCAATCAATGGGATGACAATCAGGTGTAAGTGGGCACCCTGTGTTATTTAAAGAACAGGGATCTATCAAAGTCTGCTCTTCACAACACATGTTTGTGAAAGCGTATCATGGCACGAACAAAGGAGATTTCTGAGGACCTCAGAAAAAGAGTTGTTGATGCTCATCAGGCTGGAAAAGGTTACAAAACCATCTCTAAAGAGTTTGGACTCCAACAATCCATAGTCAGACAGATTGTGTACAAATGGAGGAAATTCAAGACCATTGTTACCCTCCCCAGGAGTGGTCGACCAACAAAGATCACTCCAAGAGCAAGGCGTGTAACATTGGTTAATGTTCATGTTCATGAGTCCACTATCAGGAGAACACTGAACAACAATGGTGTGTATGGCAGGGTTGCAAGTAGAAAGCCAGCGCTCCCAAAAAAAACATTGCTGCTCATCTGCAGTTTGCTAAAGATCACGTGGACAAACCAGAAGGCTATTGGAAGAATGTTTCGTGGACAGATGAGACCAAAATAGAACTTTTTGGTTTTAATGAAAAGCGTTATGTTTGGAGAAAGGAAAACACTGCATTCCAGCATAAGAACCTTATCCCATCTGTGAAACATGGTGGTGGTAGTATAATGGTTTGGGCCTGTTTTGCTGCATCTGGGCCAGGACAGCTTGCCTTCATTGATGGAACAATGTATTCTAAATTATATCAGATGATTCTAAAGGAAAATGTCAGGACATCTGTCCATGAACTGAATCTCAAGAGAAAGTGGGACATGCAGCAAGACAACGACCCTAAGCACGTTCTACCAACGAATGGTTAAAGAAGAATAAAGTTAATGTTTTGGAATGGTCAAGTCAAAGTCCTGACCTTAATCCAATCGAAATGTTGTGGAAGGACCTGAAGTGAGCAGTTAATGTCAGGAAACCCACCAACGTCCCAGAGTTGAAGCTGTTCTGTATGGAGGAATGGGCTAAAATTCCTCCAAGCCGGTGTGCAGGAATGATCAAAAGTTACCGGAAACGTTTAGTTGCAGTTATTGCTGCAAAGGGGGGTCACATCAGATACTGAAAGGAAAGGTTCACATACTTTGCCACTCACAAATATGTAATATTCGATCATTTTCCTTAATAAATAAATGACCAAGTATAATATTTTTGTCTCATTTGTTTAACTGGTTTCTCTTTATCTACTTTTAGGACTTGAGTGAAAATCTGATGATGTTTTAGGTCATATTTATGCAGAAAAATAAAAAAAATTATAAAGGGTTCACAAACTTTCAAGCACAACTGTACGTCCTGTCCTGGCCCACTTAGCTGATGCCTCTGCAAGTTCATCAATATAGTAAAACTGCTAGGGAGTCTTTGTTTTTTTTTGTTTTTTTCGTCCCAAATACCACACACAGCTAGTATTCAAATTAAAGTTAAAAATTCTAGGTGCCACTTCATGTGCATTTGTACTATTATTTATACTTGTACATCTTTTCTCATGACATATTTCTAAAGCATAAATTCCATATGATTCCTGCACTTTTGCTTTAAATTAGCACATAAAGACTCACAGGAATTTGATATGTGAAAACACAGCCCTTTGCAAAAGCGAGATTCTCAGAGCTTACAAAATGACGTGATTAAATAGAAAGTAGGGTTGGTGATACTTGGCAGAGTCTGTAATGTACATAAGAAACCCAGAAGAAATAACTTGTTTGCTCAAAGATGTTAAATGCTTTTTTGACAATATTGGCCCAATAACTGATGATGTGTATTAGATTGGTGTCATCTCTGGTAGATACTACATCATTTAAAGGGAGACTAGGTATATAATTTTGTGAACGTGTTCTTTCAGAACTCTCATCTTTATAGCTTTTTTTTTTGTTTGTTTGTGTCCAACTTAATCATGTCCTTTTCACTACCACACTATCTAATACTAGTTTATAGTAAATATTTCCCAAAGAGTGCTTTTCTATTTGTAATGCTATATAAGGACAAAAGACTAAGGATTTAAAATTAAAGTTTCTCTTACTTAGTATAGATAAAGAACCTGTTAGATATAATATATATAATATAATATTATTAAAAATGAATATATACTTATACACCTTAAAAATAAAAACAATTTGTGAAAATTATAGATATTTATAATACATCAGCAGTGGAACAAGAAAGGAAAGTATGCAAGGTTGGCCCATGGCATTGGGAGTCTGCCATAAATGCATTTCTTTAGAGGGGATTGTGTAAATTAAGAGCCCATTAGTGGTAGGCATGGATAAACTACCACACAGCAGCAAGTAGTTGAAAAAAATCTTACTCATTTTAATGGTATAATGTTGAAAGAGACATGCTTGTTGGCTGTTTAATGTGGTTTCCCTCTAAAAGGGTCACTTGATAAAAATGTAGAGTTGGGGATTGCCAACAGCTTTGTGATATGTTGCTTTGGTTGCTAGCATCCTTAGGAACTTCTCAGCCCTTTAGCAGAACTTTTCAGGAAATGTTTTGCATTTCTGCTTTCCTCAGTTTTTGTGCGTAGTGAATTATAAAATCTGTATAAACTGGCATTCAGGCATTCCTGCCAGCTAGAATTGGAGGGACTGCTGGGGCTTCTAGTGTGCTGGAGTACTGAATTTTAATGTGACAATGATTGCAAATGACATGTGTCATATTAAGCTATTTCTTCATTGTAACATTTTGTAAATCAAAGTGAATCTCAGTACTCAAATGTAAACAGATCATTGGGCGTTAGAATTTGAAGTACACCATCTGTGGAAATATGGAAGCAATCTGTTTTGTTATACAGGTATAAAATGCCTTGCTTCTGCAGTACAGCAGGAAAAGTGCTCAGTAAATATTAGCCATACTACAGAAACCCCTATACTTGTAAAGTACCTTGCAAATAAGCCAAAATAAAAATCGCTACTTCAGTGTATCAGTGGTGTAATTTAACCAGAAGTATTGCAGTACCCTATTGCACTGTTTCTTTTCCACTTCTAAAATTATGCATTTGCGCAGAGGTGAAGTAAAGGACATATTTTCATGGCTTTTTCAAATGTACTGTAATAAGGTTTAGCATCAGCAAGTTGCTCAAAGATAAATAACGTAAGAGTTTCAGGCAGTATACTTTAAAGCAGAAAAGTGATTGCTTAACTGTTAGGCTCGGTTATTTTTATACATAATTGAAGAAAAGCAAAGGTTGTTGGTAAGAACAAAGGATCAGTAGGTTTGCTTTGCTGCAAGATAATAGCAATTTTGTCTAAGTCTGTTTCTTTACTTTTCTCGGCAGCTGCCTAATTGATTGAGGTGCTGAACTTAATTAGCTTTTTAAATGCACTAAACTCTTATTTTATGCTGTGACCCATCATCTTACTGAAGGACTTGGCCTTTCCCTTATCCTTTTGTTTTCTGCTTTAACTGTTCCTCTCTGTTACTTCACCTCATCTGGCTAGGCTGTCTCTTCCTGAAATTAATTTTATTTTTTAGAACTTAAATCCCAGAAGTTATTTTCACTTATCAGTCAGTGTAAAACTCCTTAAAAAACATTTGAAACTAGCTTATAATTAGACACAAAGTATCTGAGAATTCAGAAATTGGTTAACACATGAACTTATTATTGTGTTCAAAGCCATGTGATAAGCCATGCTCCCTGGTTATTCCTTTTGGTAACTTCATTTTATTTATTTATTTATTTTTTTATACTAAATACTGGAACTCTGCACCCACTTTATTAGGTACACCTATTCAATTGCTTATTAATGAAAATATTAACTCACCCAATGACATGGTGGCAATTCAATGCATTTAGGCATTTTGACATTGTCAAGGCGGCCTGTTGAAGTTCAAACCGAACATCAGAATGGGATAGAAAGGTGATTTAAGTGATTTTGAATGTGGCATTGTTGTTGGTGCCAGACAGGCTGATTTAAATATTTCAGAAAATGATCTACTGGGTTTTTCACACACAACCAATTTCTAGGGTTTACAGAAAGTAGTCTGAAAAAGAGAAATTATCCAGTGAGTGGCAATTCTTTGGGTGAGAGGTCAGACGAGAATGGCCAGACTGGTTCAAGCTGATTGAAAGGCAACAGTAACTTAGATAACCACTTGTTACAATGGAGGTATGCAGAAGAGCATCTCTGAATGCACAACATGTCAGACTTTGAAGCAGATGGGCTACGGCAGCAGGAGACCTCACTGGGTGCCTCTCCTTTCTACAAGAACAGGCAACTGAGGGTACAATTCACATGGGCTCACCAAAATTGGACAATATAAGATTGGAAAAACGCTGCCTGGTCTGATGAGTCTCAATTTTTGCTGTGACTTTTGAATGGTAGGGTCAGAATTTGGCATCAACAACATGAAAGCATGGATCCATCCTGCCTTGTATTAAGGATTCAGACTGGTGGAAGTGGTATAATGGTGTGGGGGATATTTTCTTGGCACACTTTGTACCCCTTAATACCAATTAAGCATCGTTTAAATGCCACAGCCTACCTGAGTATTGTTGGTGACCATGTCTACCCCTTTATGAGTGCAGTCTACCTATCTTCTTATGGCTACTTCCAAGCAGGATAATGCACCATGTCAGAAAGCTTAAATAATCTCAAACTGGTTTCTTGAACAAGACAATGAAATGAGTTCACTGCACTCAAATGGCCTCCACAGTCACCAGATGTCAATCCAGTAGAGTGGTTTTGGAATGTGGTGAAAAGGGAGATTCGCATCATGGATGTGCAGGTGACAAATTTGCAGCAACTGCGTGATGCTATCATGTCAATATGCACCAAAATCCCTGAGGATTTTGCACCTTGTTTAATCTGTGATACAAAGAATTATGGCAGTTCTGAAGACAAGAGGGGGTCCAACCTGATGCTAGCAAGGTGTACCTATTACTGCCAATGTGTTTATCTTCTCCCAGTAAATGTCATTTTAAAGATTCCTTTGATACAATTATCAATATATAATCTTCCTTTGGATCTTGATCTTTGTTTGTCCACGAATGAATTAGAAGAAATAGCACTAGATGGCAGTAGAGAGACAGCTAAAACATAGGCATTGCATTAAGAATCTCCTCTAGGCTTATACTACTGAAGACTGTAGTACTCCAGTCACACCTCAAAACACAGACATTCAAACTAAACAAATTGTTGTGCTTTTAATTAACTAAAGAGATCTTCATTTAGATCTTTGTTTGTCCGCGAATTCCATGCATGCGTAGACCACTGTCCAGTTTAGTATGTTGTTGTTACTCACGGATGTCAACAATGTGCCGGAATAACGAAAGGGGTGGTGGACAGTGTTACGCTGGTTAGCTCCTGAGGCCTGGTTAGAGAATGAGATTTCTGAAGATAAAAGGTACGTGCCTGCGTAACATATGAATGAAAGAAAGACAGTGGGTAAAATGAATGACAACGTAACAGCACGTTCCAGAAATTATTATTGTTACGTTGTAGCCGGCGAGTGCTGCGCGTCTCACAGTTGTACCGTGGCTTGCTCACATGTCAGTAAAGTGATCCCTATTTATGCTTTAAAGAGCCTGGATACCTATGTGTCCCCCTTTTATAACCATTGCTCCGTGTATATTGCCTTACTCTTTGGATTGCCACAAATCAACCTGCGAGACTGAAGAAAGGTTGAGAAGACATCGTGAGAGGAAATGATAACGTCGTGAAAACGAGGCAGACTGTTAACAGACAGAAGCAGAAATGCTCCTACACCACCACATAATTACTATTCGGACAGTGATTCCAAGTAGGCCATTCCTATCGAATCAATGTCCAAGGGTTTTCTTTTGTAATTTTGTTTCCCTTATAAAAAAATCATAATGCTGTGCAACGAAGGGCCCAGTTCACGACTGGCAGCCGCATTTAAACAACGTGCGCAATGTAGTTGGGCGCACATGGCTAGTGTTTTAATAATAAACATAAATTATTTTTGTCATGTATTCTTTTCTGATAGTGATAATAAATATTTCATTTTGTGTTTTCATTAATAATGGCTTCAGTTTTTTACTGAAATGTTTTCATTTGACTTCATATTCCTGTGAAAATTGGAAACAGATTGACTAAATCTGTACAGTATGACATATTAATATACAGAATTTCTTTGTTACTGTTGAAATTACTTTAACAAACAATCATCAAAGAAAGTCCATTCAGGTATTGTGACTGTTAGATCCTGGACTTGGATAGTTGCTTACCTTATACAAAAAAAGTGAAAAGAATTATGGGAGAAATTTTGCTGAAGTAAGTGAATGTTTAATCACCTGATCCAGCTGCTAAAAATAAGAAAAAGTTGTTTCAACATTAAATTAGTTCTTAAAAATCTGCATCGTTTTCATTTTTCTTTTCATTAAAGTTGAAACTATTTAATTTTGAGCTATTTTTAAAAATATCTTCTAATACATTTACAGTAAATTAAGTACATTTTGTTTATTGTGGATTAGTTAGATTAGTCAAATTTTAGTTTTAATTGCATGCTTTGTTAATAATAGTATGTTGGTAATTTTGAAAATGTGCCTGTTTATGATCATTTTACAGGCAGTGTGGTGATGCTGTGTTTACTGATACTTCACATCTCCTAAGATTAAATCACTGTCCATGCTGGAGTTTATGCATCTTTCATGTATCTTCATGTACTTCTTTGAGTACTCTGATTATCTCCATCACTGTATTGGTGTTTTTGTGTTTGCTTAATTTGTTTCTTTAAAAAGCGCCATGTGAGTGATATTGGTTATGTATGTGAATGCAGCCAGTTATGGACTGGCATTCCATCTAGTTTAGGTCCTGCTTTGCATCAGATGCTACCAGTTTTATTTTTCTGAGATTCTCTTCAGGGTCCTGGCTTCCTATGAAGGTCCCAGCAGTCATAACTGCTTTTTTTATTTTATCTTTAAATTTGTTGGGATAAATAAGGTATTAACTGGTACAGTATTTGTACATCACTCTTTAAAATGTACACTTTAAAACCGTCAGCATTTCCTTAATTCAAGGTTGTTTTGTATGTAAATATGGCAGTCTGGTGTACTTTTCAAAAAATTACCTTTTCACAAATCTATACTAATAAAAGGCAAAGCCCTCACTCACTCACTCACTCACTAATTCTCCAGCTTCCCGTGTGGGTAGAAGGCTGAAATTTGGCAGGTTCATTCCTTACAGCTTCCTTACAAAAGTTGGGCAGGTTTTATATCGAAATTCTACGTGTAATGGTCATAACTGGAAGCAGTTTTTCCTCCATTTACTGTAATGGAGATGAGCTTCAACGCCGTGGGGGCGGAGTTTCGTGTGACATCATCACGCCTCCCATGTAATCACGCAGTACATAGAAAACCAGGAAGACCTTAAAAAAGCGCTCAAGAAAACATGCATTATATAATTGAGAAGGCAGCGAAACAATAAGAAGCGAGCGAGTGACATATACAACCATATTCATGAGTTCTGCTACTTTGGAAACAAAGCACGATGTAAACCTACACTTTAAATTAAGTTCATAGACAGGCTGCGCTGGCGTTTGTAATTTAGTGCCTGCCCATATAAGGCCGTCCGTCAGCGGCAATCCAATAGCAAACTGCCACGGGTAAATATTCACGGGTGAAGGACTGTGCTTATGGAGAGGAAGATGAGATGGTCAGGGTGGTGTTTGACACAAACTCAGCGAAACTGCGAGAGAAAGTTTTAAGTGCCAGGACTAAGGTAACATTAAATACAGCCATGGACATAGCACGAGATGGCACCAGCACAGCTGGGAACCTTCGATGCAAGTACACCGAGTGGCTCACGTGAACTGACGCAGTGCACAGATAAAAAGCAACAGTTCCAAAGAGCGCTGAACAAAAACCGAATTACACAATTGAAAAGGGCAGCAAAAAATATGAAGCGTCTGATAAGCATATTCATAAATGCAGCTACTGTGGAAACAAAGCACACGGTGGAAAAAGTCAATGTCCCGCTAAAGGAAGACAGTGTAAAAAAAACCCGTGCATGCAGTGTGTCAGGTCTCAGATAAAGAAGAAGACGAGCTGTTTATTGATGCAGTAAGAAATGAATCGATGAATGAAACCTGTCATCTTTACAACGATTGACAAACACGGAATGTAACTTGACACAACACATCCTACAAATACGAACCTGATTGAAAGAAATAATGATAATCAAATCCTTGATGACAGCAACACTCAGTAACACTCACAAAACAAATACTGTATATTGACAGTCATGTTACGTTATTTTTAAAATGTTCCCTTTTCTTTTCTACCTTTTTAACACACTACTTCTCGCTGCGATACGCGGGTATATATATATGTATATATATATCCCCCTCTACATACTCGAATAATGGATACTTTATTCGCCATCAATGATTGTTTTGGTAAAGCCATACTCAGTGTATTCATTAGATGAGCGGTAAAAAGTAAGAGCGAGGGAGGATGACTCATTGAGGCATGCAGGCTGTAGTCTTGGCGTCAACTCTATCTGAATTGCGATCACATTTGAAAAATATATCTTTTCAAGTTCTATTTAGTCCATATGTGTCAAACTCAAGGGCTGCGGGCCACATCCGCCCGGCATGTAATTATATCCGCCCGAGATCATTTTATATACTGTATTATTGTTATTAAAGCCCGGGTATATGAAGCGCTGGTAACACAATAAACTACAGATCCCATAATGCAGCGCTTCAGCTGCCTTGCGAACACTTACCGCTTACTAGAGTTATTGCGCACTGAGTTTGCACGGCGCTTTGGTGACTTTGAAGAACAAAAAAAGTCCGTCTACATGCGGCTCGAACCTTGTGCATGTTTGGTAGCACATATCTGTGTGAGAAGCTCTTCTCAGTGATAAAGACTAACAAAACAGCACACAGGAGTCGCCTCACTGATGAGCACCTGCAATCCATCCTGAGAATCTCCACAACACAGAACCTCACACCAAACAGAAACGAACTTGTGGCCAAAAAAAGATGCCAGGCGTCCAGCTCTAAAATGACATATGAGCAAAGACAACTGAATGATTTGATTTGTTATTGCACGTAAGAGATGGAGTCAACCGTTTTAACAAACAGCGTATTGCACTGATCACGAAATAGCTGTGTGTGTATATATGTAGATATGTATGTATATGTATATATATGTTTATATATGTGTGTGTATGTATGTATGTATGTATATATATATATATATATATATATATATATATATATATATATGTATATGTATATATGTGTGTGTATATATGTAGATATATATGTAGATATATATGTATGTATATATGTGTATATGTATAGATATGTATATATATATATATATGTTTATGTATATATATATATATATATATATATATATATATGACAACAACACTCATCACTCACAACAGTGACAAAACAATTACATTGACAATCAGGTTACGTTATTTTCAAAATGTTTCCTTTTCTTTTCATTGCTTCTTTAACACACTACTTCTCCGCTGCGAAGCGCGGGTATTTTGCTAGTTAGGAATAAAATGGAGCCAATCCAATGTAATAAAAGTGAGGTATTGAAGTTTTCCAAGTAGCAGTGGTACCATATTTATATTTCTGTTGCCTTTAAGTTAATCAGAAATATAAAAAGGAGCAGAGGAATTTATCTCTTTTAATTAATAGTAAACATTGCAGTTAATGTTGAAGTGATTATGGTAACCTTTATTTTTTCTTTTAATTATTTAGTGACTTAATGCAAGGTATTTGATTACTGGTTTGCCAAATACATACTGTATTATTGCATCTTATACAAAATAAAATTCAACATTATTAAGCTTTCATTTGTCGTTAGTTCACAGTCTGCTTTTACAGACTGAGTGATCTAGATAGACATTTTTGTACTGCTTATTGTTTTCATTCCAATTAACTTCTGCACGCTAGATTTTCAAAACTGTATTATGAATTATGCCTCAGAATCTGACAGCATAACAAGATTGTTTCACAAAGATCAGTTGGGTGGGTGTTTACTGACATCACTGAAAGCTTTGTTCTAGTTATCACCAAACTTGTGGCTGACCCTGACGATCTGTCATTTCTACAGCATGTAATGAGGTAGAGGCTTGACAGATCATGTGGTGATTTATTCTATAAATCTGTTTAGACAGTTGCCTAAATTGTGATTCTGCAATGCAATGTAAGGCTTGCTGCTATGTTGTTTAGTTCTTGAATCGTTTGTTGTAAGACCCAATACGTTAAATGAGTCATATGCAGGTTATGATCATATACTAAGACTTTTACAGAGGGTAATTGTTGTTATTGCCGGTATAATTATTGTTATTCATTTAATTGAAAGAAATGAATGACATTTATTACTATGACTGATTATTATTCATTACTGTGAGTTTTTTTATGTTGCTCCCCTTTATGGAAATATCTGTGCTCTAGGGTTTGGTGCTGTGCCTGGTAATTTGAAGTTTGATGTCTGATGCTGCTTCATTCAAAGAAAATATACTGGCACATTCATTAATAAATAAATTGTGCATTTAGTAAAATAGAGGCAGAAACTGTTTTGGCTGCTGGCAAGGTCAGGGAAGTACTTGTTATTGAATGAACAATGCCAAAATAAGCTATTGTGCTGAAACACATATCTTCTGAATTTAGCTTGATGACATTAAGGCTGAAACTTACAATTATATTGCAAATTTAGTAGTTTGCTAATTATTATTTTAAATAGTTCATAATTGTGGGGTGGGTGTTAATAAATGCAACATTTAAGCAAAGAACAACTCCTGAAATTTAAAAAAAAAATGAAAAAAGAGTTATTCCTTACACAGTGGTTTCCATCATAACATTACAAGTATGCTCTAAAATTACATTTTCCATAAAGTGCCTAGCAGCAAGTCTTGTTACAAACTGTGAACTCTAGCTTAACACTAAAGCAACTCTTCAGTATCAACAAAAGTTACGTAATTTATATTGCTTGATGTTACCTGCTAGATGGCAGGAAACACCACAAGATGAACAGAGCCACTGTAGCTATCAATAAAAGAAATACTGTGCAATGGATGTTTTGCATATTATTGATTTCTCAGATTCTGCAGTAGATGGGGAACTTCAACTGCCATAAGAAATGGAAGAAAGTGACATTGATAGTGTTTCCATTCCAGACTGTCTCCAAATGTGAATAAGGGAGGAATTGCCAGTGTGTTTTTATTTTGGCTGCACACAGTTGTGCTCCGTTACTAACTGAGATTTTTCCAGATCTTGCCAGATAAAGATTTCATACCAGATGTGAAGTTGTAATGACTCCAGACCTTTCAGTTCCTGGGTCTTCATTCCTCCGACCATAATGTGATAAATGTTACTCTTTTTCAATGAAGTGATCTACATAATACGTAACAAGGCAGCTAGTCAATAACAAGATTCACTGTTGCTTATTTTCATTGAATATTATTATTATTAGATCGATTAGTTGTTACAGCCCAAGATACCCTCCACCCTTTTGCATTTGCAAAATGTATTTTTAAGACCGTTCATTACCAGTGCATGGTAGTTATATGCAAATAAAGTGATGAAAGGTTTCCATTAAAAAAAAATTGTTTGGAAGCAGGTTATCATGAACATTAAGGGCTCACATCATTTATATTATTATTGCTGTTATAACAGTAAATAACATTCTGAAACCTACTTACTTCACTTTAGATTTGCTGGAAGCTAGTGCCGTTGGTGGTGGTTTTGTCATTTTTGTTGTTGTTATTATTATTATTATTCAATGTTTTTTTTCCACTCGCTGTCTTTGCGGTTTAAGCTGGTAAATCCAGGCTACAACAAGAAGCCAAACTAATTTACCCTCACACCTTTCTAAGGATGTGTCCAGTGCCCATGTGCAATCTTTTACACTTTACTAGCTGATGGATGGCCTGACCTTGTTATTATTATTATTTTTATTTTTACATATTTGACTGATACCATTATCCAGGGCATCTAAAAAGTTCTGGATACAGTACAGTTGTTTACATTTGTTTTAATTTGGCAAACACATTAGGTGAATTACCCAGATGGGAATTACATTTGAGTATCTTGGGGGGATAATTAATGTCCAGTACGTTAGTCACTACAATAGACTACCTATGATTTTTAATGTCCCTCTGCATCCAGTTTATACAAATATTTATGCTCTTGGGTTTGGGGATATGTCCTAGGTATAGTCTGATTTGATCTATAATTGTCTGATGCTGCTTAGATGAAACAAAAAAAACTCAACACAACTTTTCTTTACATATCTGCATACACTTCTTAAAATTGTAACATTTTTTAACCTTAATTATTGTTAGACTGCACATTAAATATGAATAAATTAATGACATTGATTATTATGACTTATTATTATTCATTACTATAAATTTTAATTTTCTGCAGTAAATATAGTCCAAATGTTGCTTTAAAAAATGACTGCACTTTCCACAATATACCATGGGATATATAAGTCATAACTTTTACCTCAACACATGTAAATTGAAATAGTAAAGTCACCTGAACCCTTAAATATTAGTCCAAGGGCAAAGATCTTATCTACTGTTCAATGGCCAGGATGGAATCAAACTTGCTCCTCCTTGAACTGAGGTCCAGTTTATTAATGTGGGGGAGGGGTTGTATCATGACTGTGACCCAGAGAACTAAAATTTAAAAAAAAAAAGCTAACTTTGACAAGTACTATACATTTACAGTGGCTGTTAAAGACATAAATCAAATGTATGTTTTTATTGTATTATATTAACAATAAGAGCAGCTCACTACTCAAAACGGTAAATTTGCAAGGCAGCTGGTATCGAACCCTCTTACAAGTCAGCAGTTCTTATCGCTGCACCACAGAAGCTGTTGTATTATCCTTGTACCTTTTGTTAAAGTGTTTATTTGATATTTGGACTTCAGCCTTCACACATTATTCAGTTCACGTCTACATTTTGTCATTTATTACTAAAACAGTTTTAACAATGTGTTTACATAAATTGTTACAGACACGGAACACACATGAAATGCATGTGTTCCAATTAAATATGTATTATTTCCCTACACAACTCTAGGTACCTCAATCCCAGATAATCAAGGCTTCAGCTGGGACAACTTTTTTGCAGCGATGGGGGAGGTGGTATAGCAGGCTGCTTGCGTTGATCATATTTACAAGAGAAAAGGCGCTGATAGAGAGATGCGAAGGGATTTAAGGTGGGCCAGAATGACAAGTTTTTTCGTAGGCTTTGGTAATTCTAGTGTTAAAAAGAACCTTTTTTCCAGTAGCCCAGTATATGCTTTCTTAGGTAGGCTAAGGAGTTTGATTATTTGGAGCACCCCTTCTTGTACCACTTTTGGAAAATAGGAACTGTTACTCCAGTGTGCCTTTTTAGTCACAATGCCCTTGCTTCCTATGCAACATCATGAAGGCATGCTAGTCAGCACACCCCAACAATATCCTGCCCCTTCAACATTTCTGTTCTGATCTTTCATTGCAGCTTTGTACAATTGAGCTTTATAATCACTGTAGCAACCTCAGTCACATAGGTGGGCTCGGCCACAAACAATGTGCCTGTCAGTGGCACCTCCAAGGACATATCTACTTGATTCAGCGGTTCCTCAAAATATTTCTACTACTTGTCAACAATATACCCAGTTGAGGTTAATGTTTACTCACCCTAGCTGATAACAGTTTGGGTGAAATCTTTCTGAATTGTCAGATGGTTTTCAAGGACCTCTAAGAAGCCATCTGAAAGTCGTTCTCCGTATCTTTAACAAACACCACTGAGATGTGGCTTTTACTGCAACTTTCCTTTTGGCTTTTTTTTACCAATCAGTCAAATCTGGTGATACCTCCAACCGACACCAATTGTACCAATACCCACTGTCATGCTATGAAAGATATTTACTTCACCTTGTCAGCTTCACTTACTGCTGCAGTCCATCAACAGGTCCTATTGTTGCCACCATGACTCATACCAACAATCCTTTGGCTGCAGCTCCTTGCATCTCCCAGTACTAGTAAGTTATTGAATGGGGTCCATTTAGACTTTGTCACTAACCACTACCGAGAAGTAGGATAATGGACAACCTTTGTTGTAGGTATGTATTTATGCATTTATTTATCCCAGTTATATGCTTGAATCACAAACATGTGTTTGAGGCATACCATTTTTGATCAGAAACTGAAATATGTCAGAGTCAAATATGTCCCAGCAAGGACACAATACTTATTTTACTACATTTTGAGTAGTCTAGAAAGCTACACTAAGTTGAGTTTGCAGGAAACATACATGAAGCACCATGTAACCCAGCTTCACTGCTGCCTCATATCTACCAGAACACGCCACACAGTTTGCTGGTGGCAGGCAACTTCAGTGAAGTGGATGCATGGCTGCATCTGGTGATTAGGTGGCTTCGCAATTTTCTTTTTTCACTTTGATGAATAGTAGTTCCATCTGTTAAGATATCCAAATGGTTTATAATAGTACACTGCGCTGACACATTCCAGATCTTTGTTTACTTGGAAACTCTGTTATATATGGGTTTCCAAAAAAACCATGAGCTCCTGACTTATTGCCTGGATTGCTGTAGTTTTCTATAACTTGCAGATTCTTGTTAAAGCTCTTAACAAGTTCCCTAGCAATTGAGAGAATGTGTGCGTCAACTATGAACAAGCAGAACTTAATAACCCCTTTTTAACAAAACCATTCCTGATTTTTCCCCTGCTTAAAACTGTTTTGCTTGTTGATGGCTTTTCTAGGTAACACCTGTGGTGTATCCTGCAGCCAACCATGAAAAACAGTTACAATTTCCAAGGCTGTATTTAGTACAGCAGGTGAAGTCGATACTTTTTATAATTCACAACTTGCCTAGGAATCTTTAAGTTTTAGGTGGAAGTTTAGGAGGGGACCAATCCTTAGGTGCCTTACAAAGCCTTTAAAATTTTGAAAATCAGATATTCTTTATTTAGGACATTTAATCCCATTTTATTGCTCAAACAGTATGCGAAGCTACAGTAGATAAGACAGTACATCTTTACATTCATCTCTACTAGTCTTCATCTATTTTTGACTGTTCAGAGTCTTGGTTTCTTTACAGGTAGGCGGAATAGTTTCTTAATATCAGGATGTTTTCTGCCTGCATTTGATTTTCTAATTCTTGTTTGAAAAGAAAAATATTTATTTCTGCTTGCATGTAGTTATGTCTAATTTGTTTTTTTAATACCTTCAATTTAAATAAATGTCAGTTATGTTTTCTCCTTTTGCTTTTGGTGTCAGTTTGTGACAGAATAACATATTCCAGCAAAAAGTTTTGCTCATTTGCGTATTTTATCATTTTAATGTTTTTATATTGTGCACATTAATAACTACAATTCAAGAGGTTATTTTTTATTTTAGATGTCAGGTGAACTCTGCATAATGATATGTATACAATGAGTGAAATTCTTATTTATTGCTAACATTTGTTAACCATAGTTGAGTTTCACAAAGCAAACTGTTTTCACAAAGTAAATAGTACAGCTTTTGTTTTGATTCTAATAATGTGGCCTTTGATTAAGTAAGTTGTAATTTTATTTTAGGGTAAACAAGCTCCTTTATGATATCTTTCTCTACTGTATCTTAGATAAGGAAAGTGATTTATACAAGTAGATACAGTAACTATCGAAAAAATAAAAATGCTTTTAGCACATATTCAGTTATGAAGGATTTTGTCTTAAAGTACTGTTTTTTAGTATTCTAGGTAAATCATATGCTAATATAGATTGCACAAAACACTAGCTAATTTTTGAGATGTAACTTCCCACTCTTAAATGTCGTGTCCATCTTAAAGTGTGCATACAAGAATGGCCCAGCATGTGAGCTGTAAGATAAAGTGGGCTTATGAACACCTCCTACAAGCATCTGACAGTTGTAATTAAAGCCAAAGAAGGTCTGAACAAGTAATGCAAAGTGTGATGCCAAGATTATGTAAAAATATGAAGATACAGATATCCAGTGATTAAAACGTAGTGGCCTGTTTTTTTTTGTTTTTTTTTTAATGAAATGTGGAAAATGTCTTTCATATTCTTGCCTTTTGCATATTGTTCCCAGCCTTGACTTAAGTGACCACAGATTTATTGTAGCCTGTACAGAGCAAATAAAATAAATGATAAAGATTATATATTTTCCTTGGGATTTTTGTTGGGTATGTTTCTGCAGTATCTTTAAAAAATAATTTTTTTCTTTAGTGGGATATTTGTTTCTTCCATTATTGAATGCAGTTCATTTTTTGATGAGCATGTTACATTATAATGATTCAATAATATTGTCATTGTACAGGTACAATGAAATGTAGTTATTGCTTACCCCTTGGGGTCATAGTACAGGTTCTAATATAGCGCCCCTGGAGCAATTGTAGGTTAAGGTGCCATGCCCAAGGTCACAATGGAGTAGAATCTCTTCTGACTGTAATGGGATTTAAACCAGCAACCTTCTGGATACTGGCGCAGATCCTTAGCTACAGAATCACTGCTCCGCCATAATTATGTTACTGTTCTACAGTTCTGCCAAACTATAATCTACATGGAGGTTATTTTAGTTTTATTACAGAAAGCTTGGAGTCCTCCCCCTTTTTAAACTGTGTTTTTACCTTAAACATCTTTAGTTATCATTAATTTCTTAATATGCATGTCTTCTATAACTCAGCGATGGCCAGTACAATTTTCTACACTGTCGTGTGTTGGGCCAATAACATCACTTGAATAGATGTCCACCGAATCAACAAACTAATTATAAGGGCAGGCTCAGTTACGGGACACATTCTGGACTCCCTAGAGGTAGGAGCAAAGGAGAGAATGATAGCAAAACTAAGCACCATTATGAACAAAGCTGTACATCCTCTCTCTGACACACTAACGGTGAGGACTTTTAGTCAACAAATTATTCAACGGAAGTGAGTGAGTGTATGTGTGTGTGCATTTGATGAGGTTCTGTGAAAAGCCAAATTCTATCTATTAGCTCAGTTCACTTATTTCCTAATAGTTTTTTAAATTGCAGATTTTCATTTTTAGTTGGTTTAATTAGAATTGCAATTTTATAAACCTTTATTATTTTTTGAAATGGGAAATGTGCCTTTACTAGTGGGGAAGGATCCAGAGAATGTACAGAACGTTGAAAAGTGCTTACTTACTGTACTAACCTCTACACAGTGCATTGCTGATGGGCCGTTGTTGATGATCTATGTTCTCCTTCTTAAGTATCTGGATATTGCAAAGGTCTGACTGGGTGCTTTACATCTATAGTTTATACTCAAGAATGAGAAGGATGATGGTTGAATTATTGTAATTATGTTTTTATGCACTTAAGAACCTTTGAGAATATTCAGCCTTCATAAAGATGAAAAAAGCAAATGGATGCTACCTAATTGTTCACACTTACATGAGAGAATTTGAGACATGAATTGGGCATGGCAATAAAACTACATTGGTGTTATTAAGAGGAGTGGTCTATCTGAGCTGTATCCTGCAGTTGAAATGTTACTGTATTTCTTTGCTAGGCAATCACTGTCCAGACTGGCCACCATTTTTGATCTGAGATTTCTCAAAAGTGTACCTGTTACCAGTGCATGTCAAGTCAAATGCCAATGGTTGTAATTACCAAAGGACCATATCCTTATCCTGCTGTATAAACCACATGCCAGGATGGTGAATATCTGATTTAATGAAAGCAATGTAGATTCAGTATTGTCCATGAAAGGGTGGACCAAATATTTGTACTTGCATTCATATTTAAGGATTCTGTGAGTTTGTTAGTCTTGTACTTTACAAAACTAAAAACATGCCTAAAGTGTTAACCGTCCTTTTGATTTAGAAATGTGTCTTGTTGATACATTCAACAGTACTTTATGCCAAAATCAAAAGTGAGAACCCAGTTTGTGGTTTAATCATGCATTTTAGCCTTATGTAGAATTGGATGTTGTGCAACTGACATACTGCTTGAAGCTCTTGATTAAAAAAAAGGGGTTAGTTCTGGTCCAGTAGGTCTCATGTTATGAATGACTTCCATTCCTGCCAGCATCAGGAACCCGGTTTTTGTAAATAAGTTAGAATTTGTAAAGAAAAATTGTCATATTTTAGGTTTAGCAAAACTTACAGCAAAAAATCAAAAACAATTAACGTTTTAGTGCTTATTTAATGGAAAATGTTTTAGCCTTATTAATGAAATGAATGCAAATGAAGCATCGTTAACTTGAAAGAAGACATGCCAGGGAATCTTTGTAGAATCAGCATGAATTCTTTAAAAACATATTTTTATATACGGTATATTTACAGTATAAACATTTTTTGCATGAGTTTTAAACAATAAAAATCTACATCTTAAACATGGATTGAATAATAAGTGCTCTTTTGCACTGTGATTTTGATTGCATAACTCATCCAGTTCAATGGTAACATCTGCCTATACATGTGTGTGTTTTATCTTAGCAACAGTACACATCAACCTTGGTGCAGTTTTACGTAATCCACTGTGAAGTGTTTTGTTAGCTAAGTATTAAACCGAGATTGTATTAAGATTGTTATTTTATTAGTCTTGTTAGCTGCTTGCAGTGATAGGCTAGCTACGGAAGAATTATTTTGGAGCCTTTATGTCTATGTTTTATTTTTTAATTTGGTTTTATTTTATGATCTTTCATTGTACTTGGTTTTGTGTTTGTGTGAGCCCATGCGCTTACAAGTGCCAACTCAGGTGTGACATTGAACTTGCTAAGGAGCAGTGCAAATGTCCAGCATTGCATTGTGTAAGCTGAAGATCTGCACACTCTTTTCTGTTGTGTAAGCACTCTCAGGTATATTTGTAGTAAATCGAAAATACTATGGATTTTATTTGTATATGAACCTCACAACAACCCCTTTGGAAACTTGGTGCCCTCTGACTACATTTGTTCTGATGCTGTCCCTGCAGTGAAGCAGTATTACTATACTCTCAGATCACAAAACCACATATTGATGACATGAAAATCCATCACTAATTGACATTTGTAAAGTACAAAAACACAAAATGATTGAAAATGGTAATGATCACAGTGTGTACTGTACTGCCGTATATCTTAGTGTTAGTGATGACTACAACATATTCATCTACATCAGAACTGGCTTGCCTTGTTGATAAGTTAAAAAAAAAGTGCTAGTTGAAACCCAATGAAAATTCAGTTGATAACACATTTTTTGTGTTCTTTAATATCTGCAGGTTGTCATAAATTGAGACCACTGTAACCTGAGACCCAGCTTTATATGTACAGCAAATGTATTTATTTAAACACATTTTGAAATTCAGTGACGATATTGTCCAAAAGCTGTACTACACAAACATCTTTTGCTGTAGATGTTTCAAGGAGCAGGCTAATTTTTTTTTTTTAATTCAACGTAGAATTTTAAGATGTTATTGACATTGCTTGACTTCATTTTAGAGTGTTGGTAATAATACTGTAACTCTATGATTACCCCTAAATTATTTAAATTGAAATCAAAAATGATTCTTCTTTGTTTCAATTTGTTTAAAAATGTTAAAGAAATTTGTTTAAAATTTCGCACAGCTAGCATTATCTTCTTTCACCCAGGTCATCAATAGGTATAGACTGAGAAGGACTACAGTGAATGATGACACATCACAGCAAGAATGGGTGCAAAAAATGTTTAATGCTTTTATTAACAACAAACAAGGTAGTGTCTAAAAATGAATAAAGCGCAGTGCTTTTCTTCATGTAATATAAATAATACAAAAAATCCAGTGCATGTGAGGAAGTTAAAAGTCAAGTAAACAGCAATAAATACACTCACCTAAAGGATTATTAGGAACACCTGTTCAATTTCTCATTAATGCAATTATGTAATCAACCAATCACATGGCAGTTGCTTCAATGCATTTAGGGGTGTGGTCCTGGTCAAAACAATCTCCTGAACTCCAAACTGAATGTCAGAATGGGAAAGAAAGGTGATTTAAGCAATTTTGAGCGTGGCATGGTTGTTTGTGCCAGACGGGCCGGTCTGAGTATTTCACAATCTGCTCAGTTACTGGGATTCTCACGCACAACCATTTCTAGGGTTTACAAAGAATGGTGTGAAAAGGGAAAAACATCCAGTATGCGGCAGTCCTGTGGGCGAAAATGCCTTGTTGATGCTAGAGGTCAGAGGAGAATGGGCCGACTGATTCAAGCTGATAGAAGAGCAACTTTGACTGAAATAACCACTCGTTACAACCGAGGTATGCAGCAAAGCATTTGTGAAGCCACAACACGCACAACCTTGAGGCGGATGGGCTACAACAGCGGAAGACCCCACCGGGTACCACTCATCTCCACTACAGATAGGAAAAAGAGGCTACAATTTGCATAAGCTCACCAAAATTGGAAAGTTGAAGACTGGAAAAATGTTGCCTGGTCTGATGAGTCTCGATTTCTGTTGAGACATTCAAATGATAAAGTCAGAATTTGGCGTAAACAGAATGAGAACATGGATCCATCATGCCTTGTTACCACTGTGCAGGCTGGTGGTGGTGGTGTAATGGTGTGGGGGATGTTTTCTTGGCACGCTTTAGGCCCCTTAGTGCCAATTGGGCATCATTTAAATGCCACGGGCTACCTGAGCATTGTTTCTGACCATGTCCATCCCTTCATGACCACCATGTACCCATCCTCTGATGGCTACATCCAGCAGGATAATGCACCATGTCACAAAGCTCGAATCATTTCAAATTGGTTTCTTGAACATGACAATGAGTTCACTGCACTAAAATGGCCCCCACAGTCACCAGATCTCAACCCAATAGAGCATCTTTGGGATGTGGTGGAATGGGAGCTCCGTGCCCTGGATGTGCATCCCACAAATCTCCATCAATTGCAAGATGCTATCCTATCAATATGGGCCAACATTTCTAAAGAATGCTTTCAGCACCTTGTTGAATCAATGCCACGTAGAATTAAGGCAGTTCTGAAAGGCGAAAGGGGGTCAAACACCATATTAGTATGGTGTTATTCTGTTAAAGCTAAGGATAAAATCAGAAGTCAGAATTGTCTTTAAAAATGTTTGGCCCATGCACACTCTCTGTCTCTCACATTCTTATATCACCCTACTCCCCCAGCTTCCAGGCAAGCTCAACAGATTAAAGACCCTCGTGAAAGCAGTCCTCCAACTTCCATCCTGCTCACCATCCCTTGACATCTACCAGCTTTTACTGAGCCATGCCCCATCTTCCCTGCCTCAGCATCTGTGGGATCCCTAGGAGATCTTTGATCGTTCCTGCTCTCAACAGCACAGCAGATGCTATCCAGTCCACTAACAGGAGTATCTTTCACACACCTCCATTTCAGTGCTTCCCTGACTATTTTGCCACCTTCTTTCGTCAATGACTTAAAGTTGGTTCTGCTCATACGTTCTTTCTCTTTTTCCAGCTTTCTTGTTTTTTTTCTTTTGTTTTTTTCCTTCCCCTATTCCTATCCTCAGGCTCACTTTATACTATTTTTGGAAAAGGTCCAGAGCACTAATGAGGAAACCAGCTGAACTGAGCATGTCTTCACGTAAATATATGACCAGCTAAATTCTGCATTCAATACCCCAAGGGTGCTCAGCTATGCTACCGTGTTTACCTTCATCCTTCTCAGCAGGAGCACACCGTTTTTAATTGAAATCAGCCACGGACCTCTAACTTGCATCATCCTACATCCTGATTCCTGACCATTTCTGACATTCCATTAACAATTAATTAATACTTAAAGCTTCATTTTTAATCATCTTGATTATTGTGAGGAAGAGCCCATTGTTTGAGTTCATTGATTAAGTATTTTCATTCAGAAGACTTGGTAAACTCATCAAATATAACAGGTTTATTCAATGTGTGTAATTCTTAGGGACTTTCAAAACTTGACTTGATGTTTTTTGGAAGAAATAAGTGGATAGGACTGGCGAGCTTTGTTGGGCTGAATGGCCTGTTCTTATCTAGAGTGTTCTAATGTTCTTCATTTTAAGCAATATAAAAACCTCTCTTGCTTATTGTTATGAGCTTTTATACATTTATGCATTTTAAATGTCTGTAGTTTCCTTTGGCTTGGGTGCAGTGACAGGATTTTAATTAGGACCCACATCTTAGCTGCTAACACAGTAAATAATGTCCGTCTGTAGTGGTGCAATACGATGCTTGAAACTCTTACTCTTTCTGAAAATAGAGCCACTGTTATTTTTAGATCGTAGATTTTTGCCTTGCAAAATGGCCAAAACCTGTAAATTCCCCTTGATCTAAAGTGTTACACAGTACATAGTCACTCTCACAAGAATGCACATGTGAAATAACCTCAGTGTAATTCTAGAATGCTAGAATATACAGTATATATAAAACAATTTCAGTGATAATTGTCTCTCTTTTTATACACTAGCCCCATAAAAAATTAAAATAGTAATTGAATATTAGAGTTCAGTTTCAATAAAACCCAAAAATGTTCAGTAGTATTTTGGTTTGGATTAATATGATGCCAGAGTACACAACGTTATATTTTAATTCTTAACATTTCAATACATATGTACTTTTAAGCATTTTAGAATATAACCTTTTTTATTTTTTTGCACAAACCCCCTCTCGCTCTGCCTTTTCAGATGAATGTACAGTATATATTGAGATTGTGAGCATATAAAACGCACTGAATGTATAATACTGGCTTTGAATTTTATTTTACACTACAAATGGGGTGTTGTGTATGAATGATTTACTTGTAATAATGTTTGTGATGGTGCAAAAGTGAAACATGTGTAAAGCTTTCCTCAGTTTTGTAAAGCAACCTTTCATTTTAATGTGTTGATATTGCTAACCTTTAAATCCTGTACATTGTTAGAGTCATATGTTTGGATTATTTTTCCTATAAATTATTGCTACTGACATTAACCCTGGTAGTAGTTACAGAGTTGCTTGTGTAAGCCACACTGGGAGCTCAGCCAGTATGGGAATCATTAAGGGATTAAGTTAAGGAATTGCCAGATCAAAAGCTTTGTGAGTGTATTGTTCAGATCTGCACAGTAGTTAGAAATGTGTTATTGACATAGATGGGCTGTAAATGAATTTCTGCTGAAACAAATTATTTGCATACCTCAGCATTATTGATCTTCATTGTAATCCTTAAAGATAGTGGTTTGTCAAACCTGATGTTGCCCTTACTTCTTGGCCTGCATATGTAATCCTTTTTCTATGGGGATAAAATGCGATTATGAAGGTGAATAGTACCCATAGAACTACTGAGTTTAAAAGTATGTAGTAATCTGAAAACTGTATTATTATTTCTTGTGTGCAGTATCTTTAACCAAAATGGTAGAATGCCATTACTTATAGTACTCATATCTATAATATTTCCATTTGAAATATAATGCTTTTTCTGTGTATGCTGTAAATGACAATAAAGGAGTGATGTCAGGTGTTGATCTGGCAAATAAATAAGTGGCATAGAAATAGTGAAGGTAAACCAAATTTATGATGGTCTAGTCTTAACCCACAGTGAAGATATGAAAGTGCAGTAGTTAAAGACATGTAAGAAAACTAGTATGATTTGTTAAATAATGAAGTACCTGAGGAGTTGAAAATCAAAAAAAGTGTGAGAATATCTGGAGGTTGTAATGAAGGGTATAGGCTATTGTGGAATGGGAATATTTGTTGATAAATTTGCTATTGGTGTGTTTTTGGCTGAAAATGGGTAGACTACGTGAAGAAAAACTGGATGAAAAATAGGTATTGTAGTTATAGTGCAAGTTAGAAAATGTACACATTGCATAACATTGAGGTGCGTTTAGCGACAAAGTTAACTGATGTGAAAGTTGGAGCATTTCACATTTTTTATAAGGCCAGTTGCCAGAAATCAAGGGCTTAAGCTACTGAAGCCTACCACAAGCATTGTAGTGTTTATACTTGCGCGCGTACTTTACGTAAATCTGGAGGAATCCACCAGGTGATTGATAGATACTTTATTAATCCCAAGGGGAAATTTTAGATTTTATTAGGGATTATTTTATTTTTATTATTTATTAGAGATATTATCATAGTAAGAACATGTTCGGCTTCTATGTGTTGTGAATTGCCTAGAACACCCATAAAATTCCGATGACACCTTACCACAGTATCTCTGAAAAGGATGTTTATTGATTAAATCCAGTGTCCATTCCAGTAAGCATTGGGTACGAGTGAGAAACAATCCCTGGACGAGGCCTCAGCTCATCGCAAGGTGAATTCAAGCACACACATACACTAGCGTCATTTTAGTGGCACCAAGTCCCCAAATCTGCATATCTTTGGAAGGAAACTGGAGCACAGTGTGGAATCCAAGCAGGGGATACCAGCGACATGACTCCCTGCGAGACATACACACTTTAATGCATTTCATCATGAAAGTGATATCAAGTATAAATCTAAAGATTCTAAATGTGCAGAGAGTTGGAATATCATACATTTAATGTGTTCTGTGTGGTGATCTGTTGCTGCTTGCCTTAGCAATTAAAAACTGGGGTGATGTTTACAATGGTCTGCTTTAATGATAAAGTAAACTACGAGGTTAAAGTGGACATTTCGAGATTAAAGCCGAAATTTCCACTTTAATCACAAAATACACATTTTCACCATGTCTTAAATTTTTTTTTCTCAGTGGCTCAAATACAGCGCTGTACATTATGTTGCTGTTGTGAAGTTACAAAAAAAAAGACAACACAAAAGATGGTATGTGAGACTTTTAAAATATATTGTGTCGTTATGATTGGGAATATGCGATGCTTGAATATAAAAGCACCACGAATGCATCTGTATGTCGCCATTTTGCTTCACCATATCGAACCATTCATCAAACATCGAAGCGCGCACTCTGATCTCGTAGGATCCACAAAGTGGCTTTCTGTCACATGTAGTTAGTAAACAGAGACTCTGATGTCGCATTCCAACTTTTAGCACACTGCGCCCCCCATAACCAGAACACCCCCTACTTTTAGCTGGTATTGCAACTCACGCATGCGTCACGTTAATTTCTGAGGACCTGCTCAGAGAACGCATCAAATGAACGCTGGGAACGTGTGCCAGCCATGATGCGGGCACATACGCGTTCTGAGCATGAAGTATAAACGAGCCCTAAAACTTCAGTCTGTGACATTCACACTCCCCTTATTCTTCCCATAACTTGTCCTATAGGTGTGGAAAGAAACAGGTGCACCTCCCACCCAAATTTTATACTACAACTGTCTTTAAATTGCCCAATCCTCTACAGACCTGCTCTGTTCCCCATTCTGCCAAAACCATCATAATGTCCACACCCCCACCTTTGTAATGTTTCAGTTATGTGCACTTCCATTTGTCCTATAACATGTTCATTGCATAACGCCAATCCAAATCTTATCCTGCCTCTACTAACCAAGTTCACAATCCTTGGCTATTTCCACTTTATTCCATAAATCCACACCATGCAATCAGTAGTACTCTTATTTTTCTCAAGTTTTGCAGCACAGTTTATCATTTACCACACCCACAGAGTCATTCCCACCCTAATTGTTTTCTAGACTTGTTGCCAGTCTGCTCAGTCCTATGCAAGTTTGCCAGGCTTACCTGGCCAAAAATTCACATTGTTACATTCACAGACGCTCACTTCTAAAAACATAACTCACACCCACAGGCCAAGTCCAACCTAAATCTTTTTAAGCTTTTACAATGAGTATATCTAGTTTTCCTTGGAAATAAATTTTCAGGCCTAAAAATTTTAATTAAAAAAATTAGCCTCATGCTATTGTCTATATCAGTGTTTACCAACCTTTTTTCCTATAGTGATACACTTTTTGTAACAAAAACCTATCCCTAGGCACACCACTATCTTACTAACCTCAAACAATAGTATATCTCATGCACATGCTCAACTGTCTGAAGGGGCGGGACTACTGGAGAAGCCAGTAAAAAAGGAGCTCCAAGATCAGTGTTTGGAGATGTGGCGCTTAGTGTGCAGTTTGGTGGCATCTCCAAGCTGCTTTGTTCTTTTTTCCCACCTCTCTCTTCATCAGAGGTAACCTGTATGCCCACTATCCAACAATGCTGTGAGGCTCGCTGGCAAAAACATACTCACGGCAGATGGACTCTAGCAGCCTGGAGATTCTTCTGAAATGCTCTAAGTGTTGCGTCTGCAACAAAGCGATCACAGAGCTGCTTTTATGCCAGCTTCTCCAGTTAGACTTATCCTCCTTAGATCGACCACGGCGGAGCTTGTGCCTCTCAGGTTCAGACCCAAGTGTGTTACACTATTATTTCCACGTCACAACTGGGTAGAACTCATGAAAGACGCTGCTCTAGATGACCGCTGCTACTTTCATGCCGCTTGCATTTTTCAGAAAGATGTTTTAAGTCTTGCACCCCTATCATTGTCCACAGAGCTTCCACACTTTGAAACAGCAAACAGGGAAAGTAAAAAAGGCATTACTTACACCACATCCAGTTAGCCAACTCCATTTGTCATAACTGGAGCGGAAAAAGTCTGTGTGGTAAGCTTGTCCTCGATCTCTTCCCTGCTGCTGAATTCTTAAGTCAGGTTAAATGCAACGTATTAACGGGCAGCCTTAGGTCACCTGCCTACCAAAAGACTTACATACACTCTCATTTGGCTGGCGCCCTTCACTCAGACAATATAGGTATTCACACAGACATTAAACAAGTACATGTCAGAACCAATTTTTAATGAATGTTGACGTGAGTTGACACCTGGCCCTTTGGGGGATGGGGGTAGCGTCCAGCATCATAGAATAGCAATGCTGACTATCTGAGATGCATTACTGGAGAAGTCTTTGAAAAATGATATAAACAAGCACAGGCTATACTTGTATTACAGTCTTTTCTTATGCCCGGTTGTGTGAAAAGTTGGTTTTTGTGGTAAGCTTACCAATGTGTTTCATTTTGTTATCTTATAAATTGTCCTGTTCCTTTGATTGTAAGGTCTTTTGACAGAAATGCAAAATGAGTTGTGCACCAAGTCAGTTAAATTTGGCACCCAATTTTATTATTGTGCATAGTATAGAACTGTATAAGAAAAAATGTCCAACATATACAGCCACTCTCATGAAAATTCACGTTTCACAAAATACATGTTAAAATAAAATTCTAGGAGAGAGCAGCACGGTGATTCATAGGACTCGGTGATTACCATAACTGCATCTCAGTTCCAGGAGACTGGGTTCAAATCACAACTTAGTCACATGTCTTCCTGGGTTTTTCTCAGGTTTTTCCCACACTTAGAAATGGTGTGGTTGTTAGATTAGGTGGTGATTCTGTCTGAATGAGTTTGTGTGTACCCTGTGAAGGTTTGGTAACACAAACAGTATTGATTCTTACCTTGTGTTCAGTGGTCATGAAGAGATGATTTTTTTTTTCCACTATTGGTTGTTCTGCATGAAACCCCCAGGCAGGTATACTGATTCATTTTAAAGAAAACAGTTTGTGCTTATCCTTCTGATATTTGAACACCATGCTCTGGCCAATATGTCTCTTTTATATACATGTTATTTTCCTTGCACATAATCAAAATATTTTTGTTTGTTTAACACATTTGTCTGGATGCCTACTCCCAAAAAATCAAAACACATATTGTACTTCTCAAGTATTATTTTGCTTAATACTTTATTTGTTAACTATTTTGATATATTGTTCTCACCTTTAACTCCCCGAGGCTCATATCACCAAAAAAAGTAAAGCAGGAAATTAATCCATTCCTTTGAGACACAAATGAAACATATTTTAAACAAAGGAAGAAGGTCCAAGTTATTCTTTAGTGAAATAGCTAACTGAATTATCTTAATATGATAAAACTAAGGGCGAGGTTTATAATTATGAATGCAGTTATTAAAAAAAATATTTAAAAAATATTGGTTGAACCACTTCACTGTGGGTCTACTAATAGTCTTTCTTTTTGTTATAGTATTTATTTGGTAAGTCAAATCTGAATTACTAGTAATAGTGAATGAGCCAAGAGGTAAGCACATATTCTAAATGTATCAGTTGTGATTTTGAGATGGCAGTACAAGCTCCAAAAATATGCTTATTATATGTTTCATTTGTGTCTCAAAGGAATGGATTCATTTCCTGCTTTACTTTTTTTGGAGATATGAGCCTTGGGGAGTTAAAGGTGAGAACCTTTAATGTGAAAGCTAAGCTTTGCTTTAATTGGTTGTTGAAAACAAATGGTTGACTTAATTTTATAAAACCATACAGAAGCAGTTTAACCAGCACAGCTTTGGCCACGGTTTAGAATGCCTAATGCTATATTGATTGATGCTGGCCAGCTTCAAAAGGGCAAGGACAACTCTGTAGGGAACGCAGAATAGTTGATGTGACAAGCAGAACATACAAAATGTTTAATAGCTTTGCACATCACCTGTAGTCTGCAAGAAGGGGGCAGAAAAATGTTTAACGGGTGTTTACATTCTCCACAGCCTTCACATCTCTCCCTTTCTCACTCTTTTTTTTAAAACTTGGACAAAAATGCAAAGTAAACATTTTTGTGAAAGTAAACATTAAGCTGGCGAGATGGAGATATCACAGTACGAAAAAGGAGTCTAATTAAATCCACCACCTGGCACTGTTGAGCTCCATTACATTAATAATTGGTCATTAGTGAGCTAACGCCTCCACTCTCTCCTCTTCTTTCTTGTTTAATTGGAAATTTAAAGGCGTTGTAAAATTAAATTAATTGTCAACTTGACTGGCAGTTGGTTGCTAAGCACCTTAATTGCTTTTTAAATATTTAGTGTAATCTTTCTTTTCAGTAATAGTGGAATTGAAACACCCAAATTCAATGTTTCTCCTTTTTAAAGTGAAATTAGTCAATACGTTGTGTATGTATGGAAATTGTGTACTTAAAATTTCCCGTCTAGAAAATAATCCATTGAGGTTGACCATACCTTAAACATTATTTAACTAGTCCCCTGTGCTCTGCTCTTTTATGTAACATTTATTTTAGTCAGGGAATGTTCCCCAAGGCACACTGTTCAAACCTACTTTCTCAGATTTACAGAGCAAAGGCTTTTAGTTATATTGCATTAACTAAAAAGAATTGCTTTTTACTTGTTGGAAGCTTCACACATCCTTTTGTTTAAGGCAATGTTGTATTACTTTGCATGTTACAATACCATGGATGTGTTGTTAGGAAAGGCAGGAGCAGCTTCTAGTATCATTACATGACCTCTCCGTACATAAAAGTGATGGATCTCCATATATTAAGATTTTAATAATAACACAATTTATTATTCATTCACAAATAACTCTTGGTTGTTCCTTTAAAACTTTGCATTGCTCTTAGGTGACAGTCTACAAGTACACTATGTTCATCTCAGTGAGTGCTCGTGATTAACATTCATTCCTGTTGTGCACAAAATAATATTGTAGAACATTTATTTTTAGAGGTGGCCCAGCAGCAAGGTGGATAGCATTGCTGTTACACGGTTTCATAGGCCAGGTTTTTTTAATTTACGACTGTTTACTGTCATTGAGAGCTTTTCAAATTCTCTGTATCTGTGTGAGTTTTTCTTTAGGCACTCCAGTTTTCCTCCAACATCCTCAAGATATCTGTGTTAGGTAAATTGGCAAAGCTAAATTTGATTAATGAGGGCAATGGAGACCATGCGCACACTTATGCATTGTGACAAACTGGAGCACCGTACAGGTTTGCTTCCAACCTTACTCCCAATTTAATTTTTTATTTTTTTTTTGATTATCTTTGTTCCTCCAAAAGCCTGAACTAGACAATGTGGGTATGGAAAATGGCTTTATAGTTCTTTTGTTTATTCAAAGTCTTAGAAGCTGAATTTACTGTTTCACAGGAATGTCCAAATATCTGAAGTGGCAGACACTAACTTTTTTTAATTACCTTTTCATTTATTGTTCTCTTCATCCCACAATAAGGCAAATTTATAGCCAATAAAGATCCCCAAGCAATAAAAAATAATGTGCGGTGTTATCATTTTAAAAATTCAGCAAAGCATGATCATCTAGCTGTGTGTTGTAAAAGTAGCTTAGTTGCTTCAAGATGTTATTTGTCACATCATAGTCCTCAATAAGCCTGTTTTCTAGGTGTTTATAGAAGAAAAAAATCTAAAATCTCCCTTAAGCATTCAACCAATATTTGATATAAATTAGAGCCGGTGTGTCATTCCAATCATTTTCACAAATGAATGGTTCATTCTTACTTCTATATGATCTCATCATTTAATTTGTGTTTTTCTTCTTCTATTTTGCATTCAGAAATTTGTGTTTTGGGAATTTGAGAACCCCTGGATTAGAGGGTGTCATTTCTGGATTTGTGACTTTATCACTAGGCTGTTGTTTAATATTCTGTTTGAAACTGGCTTTCTTCTCCAGTTAGATTAGATTAGGTAATTGACCATCTTGTCCTAACATTAAATCGAATATTATTGCACCGCTGCTTCTCTTGGTTCTTCCTTTCAGGGCAATAAAATTTAAATAATGCTGCCAGATTGGGTCCTTTAATTTCATATGCATGAAGAATATGGCAGAAATTGAAAGGCATCTGGACTCCTGCCTCACTTACACCATCAGTCTTCAGTAATCCAGTATTCATGGTAACTCCACATCTTATCCTCCTTGGTCAGGTCAGGGTACTATGACACTCTTCAGTGTTTTTAGTAACTGTGGGTTCTTGATGTTTCAGAGGTCTGAATTTATAATTCCTGTTTCTTCTGTTTTCAACTTCAGCCTGGTCTTAAGGTTTGTAGTGTCTCACTATCTTCTCATTTTCCTTTTTAACCCCTTACATTGGATAAAATGAAGGAAATAGACCTACAGAAATTAAAATTTGTTCATTGTTTATATTTCTCCCCTTGTAAACTTTATGCTCTGGGTTTGGCAATGGACCCTTAGTGTCTCTGCCATTCTACAAATACCCCAGGAATTTTTTTTCATATGTTCTG
Source organism: Polypterus senegalus (assembly GCF_016835505.1). Lineage (NCBI taxonomy): Eukaryota > Metazoa > Chordata > Cladistia > Polypteriformes > Polypteridae > Polypterus > Polypterus senegalus. The sequence continues at coordinate 276,056,955 of NC_053155.1, forward strand.
GGAGTGTGCCCTGGAATTTTCCTTCAAGTCTTTGTCACTAACTTTTGGTCTGTTTTTCTACTACTACATCCCTTTTCTACCTCAAGTATTTCTCTTGTTAAACATCTCTACTTTTTCCCTTACATCATTCTAGCTGGGCCTTTTTCTTTTGGTACAATCACTGCTGAGATAGTCCTAGACTCTCAAAATCTGAGGACTGCCTTTCTTTCTCATGCTGGAAAGCTATATCTATACTAATAAAAGGCAAAGCCCTCACTGACTCACTCACTCATCACTAATTCTCCAACTTCCCGTGTAGGTAGAAGGCTGACCCCATCTTCACGAAATTTGGTAGGTGGCTTCTCTGCGCTAACCAAAACCGATGTACGTACTTATTTCGGTGGTATGACGCCACTGTCAGCCGCCATATTAAACTTTCCAATGTCACTAATTCTCCAACTTCCCATGTAGGTAGAAGGCTGAAATTTGGCAGGCTCATTCCTTACACCTTACTTACAAAAGTTAAGCAGGTTTCATTTCGAAATTCTACGCGTAACGGTCATAATGGTTGACAACGTTTGCCATGTTGAACTTTCTTATTTATGGCCCCATCTTCACGAAATTTGGTAGGTGGCTTCCCTGCGCTAACCAAAACCGATGTACGTACTTATTTCAATGGTATGATGCCACTGTCGGCCACCATATTGAAGTTTCCAATGTCACTAATTCTCCAACTTCCCGTGTAGGTAGAAGACTGAAATTTGGCAGGCTCATTCCTTACAGCTTACTTACAAAAGTTGGGCAGGTTTTATTTCGAAATTCTATGCGTAATGGTCATAACTGGAACCTATTTTTCTCCATATACTGTAATGGACGTTAGCTCGATGGCCGTGGGGGGCGGAAGCTGCGTCTATAATAGTAATAAACGAACAAAAAATAATGTACAAGCTGCGGATTAAATAAAGGAAATGGGTACCTGAACAGTAAAGTGAGTCTCGAATAGCTACACAATACCTATAACAATCGTAATAAATGAACAATAAAACAGTACAGAGCCGCGGCCTTATATGGCGTTCGTTTATAAAGCAGCGGAGAAGCTGTGTGAAGGCAGCTACACAAAAAAACAGCAGAGCACCATACTGTGAATGTATTCCTCGCATCACCGTTATACCCTCTGGTCTCCCATTTCAATTCAAATGCCTCAAATTTCCAGTAAGGCTCTGCTTCACTATGACAATTATAAATCTCAGGGACAGACCCTACAAAAGGTTGCCATTGATTTGAGGCAACATTGCTTTCCTCCTGGACAAAACTATACGTTGCATTCTCAAAAGTAATCTCAGTGCACAGCTTGGTCATATTACAACCGGACTGCTGAACTGACCACGTGGTATACAAAGAGATCCTTAACAGATAGTTATTGGTATATTTTCCCTCAGTTTAAAAAGGTTCTCTTTTCTTCTTAATAAAAATTTAAAAGCAGTTCTTCGTTGCTGCGAAGCGCAGGGATTTTGCTATATACAGTATATATATGTCTGTATGTATGTGTGTGTGTGTGTGTGTGTGTGTGTGTGTGTGTGTGTGTGTGTGTATATATATATATATATATATATATATATATATATATATATACATATACACACACACATGGACAAAATTGTTGGTACCTTTCAGTGAATGAAAGAAAACCTCACAATGGTCACAGAAATAACTTTAATCTGACAAAAGTAATAATAAATAAAAATTCTATGAAATTTAACCAATGAAAGTCAGACATTGATTTTCAACCATGCTTCAACAGAATTATTTTAAAAAAATAAACTCATGAAACAGGCCTGGACAAAAATGGTGGTACCCCTAATTTAATATTTTGTTGCACAACCTTTTGAGACAATCGCTGCAATCAAACGATTCCTGTAACTGTCAGTGAGACTTTTGCACTTCTCGGCAGGTATTTTGGCCCACTCCTCATGAGCAAACTGCTCCAGTTGTCTCAGGTTTGAAGGGTGCCTTTTCCAGACGGCATGTTTCAGCTCTTTCCAAAGATGCTCAATAGGATTGAGGTCAGGGCTCATAGAAGGCCACTTTAGAATAGTCCAATGTTTTCCTCTTAGCCATTCTTGGATGTTTCTAGCTGTGTGTTTTGGGTCATTGTCCTGTTTCAAGACCCATGACCTGCGACTGAGACCAAGCTTTCTGACACTGGCCAGCACATTTCTCTTTAGAATCCCTTGATAGTCTTGAGATTTCATTGTACCCTGCACAGATTCAAGACACCCTGTGCCAGATGCAGCAAAGCAGCCCCAGAACATAACAGAGCCTCCTCCATGTTTCACAGAAGGGACAGTGTTCTTTTCTTGATATGCTTCATTTTTCCGTCTGTGAACATAGAGCTGATGTGCCTTGGCAAAAAGTTCAATTTTTGTCTCATCTGTCCATAGGACATTCTCACAGAATCTTTGTGGCTTGTCCACATGTAGTTTGGCAAATTCCAGTCTGGCTTTTTTATGATTTGTTTTCAACAATGGTGTCCTCCTTGGTCGCCTCCCATGAAGACCACTTTGGCTCAAACAACAACAGATGGTGCGATCTGACACTGATGTTCCTTGAGCTTGAAGTTCACCTTGGATCTCTTTAGAAGTTTTTCTGGGCTCTTTTGTTACCATTCGTATTATCCGTCTCTTTGATTTGTCATCAATTTTCCTCCTCGCCACGTCCAGGGAGGTTGGCTACAGTCCCATGGATCTTAAATTTCTGAATAATATGTGCAACTGTAGTCACAGGAACATCGAGCTGCTTCGAGATGGTCTTATAGCCTTTACCTTTGACATGCTTGTCTATAATTTTCTTTCTAATCTCCTGAGACGACTCTTTCCTTCGCTTCCTCTGGTCCATGTTGAGTGTGGTACACACCATGTCACCAAACAACACAGTGACTACCTGGAGCCCTGATAAAATATATATATGTATGTGTGTGTGTATATATATATATATATATATATATATATATATATATGTATATATATATGTATATATATATGTATATGTATATATATATATGTATATGTATATGTATATATGTATATATATGTATGTATATGTATATATATATATGTATATGTATATTTATCTGTATGTATGTATATATATGTGTGTGTGTATATATGTTGACTAGCAAAATACCCGCGCTTCGCAGCGGAGAAGTAGTGTGTTAAAGAAGTTATGAAAAGAAAAGGAAAAATTTTAAAAATAACGTAACATGACTGTTAATGTAATTGTTTTGTCATTGTCATGAGTGTTGCTGGCATATATATATATATATATATATATATATATATATATATATATATATATATATATATATATATATATATATACACATGTACATATATACACACACACATATACTATGGGGTGCCAAACAGGCAATTACATTGATTTTGTGAATATATAAAGTCGGCGTCAGAATATATAAATGTCAAAACTTGAATATATAAAGTCAGCGCTGGAATATATAAAGTCAAAACTTGAATATATAAAGTCAGCGTCGGTATATATAAAGTCAAACTTGTTTCTGAATATATAAAGTCAGCGTCGGAATTTATAAAGTCATTCCTGATTATATAAAGTCAACATCGGAGTATATAAACTCACTCCTGAATATATAAAGTGAAAGTCAAAATCTATTGATTGAAACGACTCTGAACTGAACTAAGTTAACAAAAACGTATTCAGAAAAATAAATTAAAAAAAACACTGTTCGGTTAATGTTTTGAAAATGATGCATGTGCCCTGCCCAGGATTGATTCCTGCCTTGCACCCAGTGTTGACTGGGATTGGCTCCAGCAGACCCCCATGACCCTGTGGTCAGATTCAACGAGTTGGGAAATAGATGGATATTCCAGCGCTGACTTTATATATTCCGACGCTGACTTTATATATTTAAGTTTTGACTTTATATATTCCAGCGCTTACTTTATATATTCTGAAATATTCCAACGCCGTCTTTATATACTCAGGTTTTGACTTTATATATTTGGGAATGACTTTATATATTCAAGTTTTGACTTTATATATTCCAGCGCTGACTTTATATATTCAAGTTTTGACTTTATACAGTTAAATTTAGTCATAATTGCATAACTTTTTCTTTCCCATAGAAATTTAAAGATTAAATTCAACTTCCATTCCTAACAAAGATATTTCTGGCGACTAAATAGAACCTACTTATATCCAAATTCGAGCTATTGAGCTGTCTCCTGCCTGCCTGAATAAGTCACCCTCGCTTCACTCTTACTTTTTTACCGTTCATTTAATCATGGCTAGTGGCGGATAAATTATAAAATGGAAGGAGGATTACACTGAGTATGGCTTTACCAAAACAATTATTGATGGCGAATCGAATTTTCATAAAGCTTCAATCGGTGATCTGTTTTTCTGTGTTAACCTTTTTTTAAACTTCTTCTCAAACCAAGGTGGGTGCAAGGGTAAAATGAATTGGGAAGCGCTGATCAATTTAATCGGTGTACCAGGAAATCATGCATTGACAGAAGTTCCCCTTTGCTTGTAATGCAAAGTGTGATTAAATGCGTGATTTTTTTAACACGTTATGGAGCACATGCATCGAAGCTTCTCAGCTGTGCTTGTGCTAAGAAAAGGAAACATTTTAAAAATAACGTAACATGATTGTCAATGTAACCTTTTGTAAGTAGTGCCTGTAGTAGAAACTGTAGAGACAGCGTGTGTATTAACTGTATTTTTCTGTGAGTATTTGGTGGCAGCGTCACAAAGTCGCTTCCGTAACACTGCGTTTGCTGCGGAGCTCAGCTCAGAGCGAAATGAGGTAAATGGGAGGGGAGATGATGACGTGACTCCCCCACCCGCCTTAACTGTCAATCCCCCACAAACACAGTCTCGGAATTTGCATAAGCACAGCCCTTCACCTGCAATTTAACTTAGTTACAAAGTGATCAAAACTCTCGTTTATATCCTGCGTCCTCTCATTAAACTTGTATCCCGCATTACCCGTGGGCATGACAAACGCCAGCGGCAGCCTGTCTGTGAACTTAATTTAAACTTTAGGTTTACACCGTGCCTTGTTTCCGAAGTAGCAGCACTCATGAATATGGTCGTATATGTCACTCGCTTACTTCTTATTGTTTCGCTGCCTTCTCAATTATATAATGCATGTTTTCCTCAGCGCTTTTTGGTGCTCTTCCTGGTTTTCTACGTACTGCGTTGACAGTCATTTCACATAATTACGTGGGAGGCGTGATGATGTCACACGAAACTCCGCCCCCCACGGCTTTCAAGCTCAACTCCATTACAGTATATGGAGAAAAATACCTTCCAGTTATGACCATTACGCGTAGAATTTCGAAATGAAGCCTGCCCAACTTTTGTAAGGAAGTTGTAAGGAATGAGCCTGCCAAATTTCAGCCTTCTACCTACATGGGAAGTTGGAGAATTAGTGATGAGTCAGTGAGTGCTTTGCCTTTTATTAGTATAGATATGTGTATATATGTATATATATGTAGATGCGTGCGTATATATGTGTGTGTGTATATATATATATATATATATATATATAGATATATTATATATATATATATATACAGTATAGATATATATATATAGATATATAGATATATATATGTGTAAATATGTAGATATGTATATGTATATACAGTGGGATGCAAAAGTTTGGGCATCCTTGTTAATAGTCATTATTTTCCTGTATAAATCGTTGGTTGTTACGATAAAAAATGTCAGTTAAATATATCATATAGGAGACACACACAGTGATATTTAAGAATTCAAATGAAGTTTATTGGATTTACAGAAAGTGTGCAGGGGGGTGTTTACAAAGTGCAGGAGTATCTAAGAAGACGCATGTTTGTTGCGGATGCGAATTGCTGTATGTAGCGTGTAAAACAGTTTGCTATAGTGCACGCGGTCATGCGTCGTAACCGAAAACTCATTTTTTAAAGACTGCTCACTTCATTGTGTTTTAACCTCAGTTGTAAAGGAACGTTTTAAGGATCCAATGGGATACCCCTTGCAAACAGTTTTACACACCGCATATGGCGATTCATCTCCGCGAGAAATATGCCTCTATTAACAGTCAACGTGGGTCGGAGCTGCATGTGACCCCTACAACAGACGAATATAAATAATGGCGGGTTTTCTGTGTCGTTGTGTCCGAATTGGTGGGCGTGGCTCTGTGAGTTGTCGTCGTATCCAATGGTCTTGGAGTTGGTGGGTGTGTCTCCTTCCTGCGTGCGCCATAGGTGTCTCACTTGTCTTCGGCTTAGTGAATCCACGCCCCTTCCGGCGTGCTTTCCATGGTTGTCTTGCCTTAGTGAATTATATATATAGATAAAGAAATATATATATATATATATGTGTGTGTGTGTGTAAAGTTTGCTCATTTTAGAATCTCAGCTGCTGGGAATAATGAGTTTTCTGGTCCCAACATTGCTAAATGGCATACTGTGGTGTGGCTAGTCCAATGCCAGGTAGCTTTTACTAACCATCACTCACTCACCCTTCGATTTCTACGCCTCTGGACCTGTGGGGTGAGCCTCTGTCATTAGCATCATTGTCTGTAATTCATGGTTATTCCTATACAGGGTCGGGTGGGACGTGGAACGAGTAGGGGAAAACAAGTGGGTGCCAGAAAGAAAGTTTCCTTTATCTTGTTTTGTATTCATCCTTTGCAACTGTTGATTTTTGTTTATGATTTATTTTTTGTTTTCTGTTTTAATAATCATTTAATCACAAAAATAGTCATCTATATGCCTAGGTATCACAAAACTAAGCTCATCTCAAAGACACAAAAATGAAAACAAGCTAATGTAATTTATTTTAGTATTTTCCTACACTTCCTGCACACTGTTTGTCCTCCTTATAGTGCTACTGGTGCAACATGCTTACAGAAGTATCCCTGCAATTGGGAAAATATGTTTGGCTGCAACCTTTCAGAAAATATTAAAACATTTCCCCAAAATAATGTTTCTATAATTTAATCTTCAGGTGGCACATACAGATGTCTACATATAAAAGTAGATGAAAATGCCCATCCTACTATAGACATGTCTGGAAAATTGTCAGAAATTGTTAACAAAATGGCATTTTAGTTTGGGCCTGAATGTTGTTTTACATTTGCCCAGTAAAATAATGGCATATTGTAACATTAAAATGAAAATAAGCCACATTACATTTTGGTAGGGTGGGAGGAATAATATGATGCAGTGACATTCACCTTTCAATGTGATTCCTTTTAAGAAAGTAGAGTAAAATAAAATGCACAAGTATTTATAAACTTTCTTTCAGACTTTGAGTTGAATGGTGGAGTTAAAATTATGGTGACTGTTGAATTCTTTGTTCATATGAATGTGTCAAAAGTCACACTGAAAGTTCTCTTTTTTCTTTTATTTTATATGTGCTGTATTTTTAACTGTATTTAAAATAAAAAGCTCATCATGAAAAGGGTTGCATTCATTTTGGAAAATCCACAAGCAATAACTTAGTTCATCATGCAGAATTCAGGAGAAGGTACTGTTGGTATTGTTAGTATTGCAGTTTTCCATTCGAGATTGCTGTGTCTGAGATTTGAAGAGACTGATTACAACGCAATTAACTGAAAAGATAAATCTTAAACTTTAAGGTGAAATGATAGGGTTTGTGTTTAGATACATATAATCATACAAGCAGATTCTCATTCAAACATAGGAAGTGAATTTTTTATATTAAATTGTTCATTCTGACATATACATACACTTACTATAAAGTGGCACCATGTTGTAGTAAATAGTACTGCTGCCTCACATGCCCTGCATCCTGAGTTCCAGTCCTGTACCCAATGATGTCTGTGTAAATATTTCATCTTCTCCTCGATTCTCATGGTTTTTCTTCCTATTCTTAGCAATATGCAGGTCAGATGACAACACGTGTGTAGTGTGACCACAAGAATAGATGCCTTTAGTAAAAGTGAGTCATTTTATTATTAAAATTTGAATATTTGCACTTCAATTTGCTTTGGCCAAATGGAATACAAGAAATATATAAATTGATCTGTCAGCTTCAACCTGTTACTTCATAGAAAATCATGCATCTCTGTGACAACTCTGAGAATAATACACATAAAAATCAAATGTAGGACACTTATGAAGTTTTTTAAATGAACTTTTGAATTTGACAGGCAATTATGCATAATGCGTTTATACGTATGTGTGTGTGTATATGTATGTACCAAAGCGGGAAGTGCCCGGCCAAATCGGGAAATGGCCAATGTCTCTGTAAATTGACCAGCCAATGTCCGAACATTTCCTCGATTTCGGGATTTGGCCAGCCAGTTTGCAAAATGGCATGGGGCGATCAGCCAAAGTCGGAAGAAAAAAGGCACGAGCAGCAGTTTGTTGTCCACTTAGTAGTGCAATTGCATGGAGTGGAGCCTTGGCCGCCGGTCGGTGATTGGGAAGACGTGACGGTTCGTAGTGATTTTTCTCCTGTGCCTACGGATTCCAGTGTGAGCAGTTTCTCGTGCAGAATGGAAAACTCGTTTCTGAATCTGCATCTGAAAGTTTTTAAGCATCTTCGCACCTTGAGCGGACAGTCTTGCATTAGCACATCGAATTTTGGCCAGGGAGTTCTTGCCACTTTGCGAAATGGCCGGCCAAAGTAGCATATACACTGGTCATTTCTAGTAATTCGGACTTTGGCCACACCTCCTGGCCAATTCGGAAACTGACTGAACTTCGGGTTTTGGCCGTAATGTATATACACACCTTATGTATAATACCCTGACAAATAATTTGCCCCCTTCCTGATTTCCTCTGGTTTTGCTTAATATAGATAGATAAAGAGAACTGTATTTGTCCACAGGGATAAATCTAGCTTTTTACAGAAGCTTGTTAAATAAATAAATACATACATAAAGACATAAGTATGTAAGTAAACAAATCAATAAATAGACAAACAAATATACTGTAGACATATTGCTGTTGGTAGAGCTACAGTAGCATTTCTTCACACATTTCAGCTGAATACATAGTTTTAAATGATCCATATATATTTATATAATATATATATATATATATACTAGCAAAATACCAGGCCAGGCGTAAGTACTGCCTTAAAATTTTTATTAAGAAGAAAATTAAACCTTCTTAAACTGAGGGAAAATATACCAATAATTATTTGTTAAGGATCTCTTTGTATACCACATTGTGAGTTCAGCCCTCCGGTTGTAATATGACCAAGCTGTGCACTGAGCTTACTGTTGAGCATGCAACGTACAGTTGGCCATGTGAACAGTAATCTTGTTTCAAATCTCACAGCTTGAATTACTGCTGTCGTAATCGGTTTGAGATTCATGGTTTGTTTCAATTACGACAGTATTTGTAGGACTTGTGTTGAAGTGACATTCTGCATCTGTCAAGCGTTGTAAGTATACAACCGGTTTCATTGATAACTTCACATCCAGCTTTTGAGAGTTTAAACATTCATAAACATCAAAGTGTCCACTACTCAAATCGTCACCTGTTAATCTAAGATGTTTAAGAGGCATTGGCGGTTGTCGAAAGGTGTAAAATATTTGGCCATTTCGGTACACTTGAAAGCGACAACCGAACAATTCAGCGGCAGCCATCAACTCGCATGCAGATCCATAGGTGAAGGGCTTAAGCATTTCACTCTTCTAGTGCTCCTGTGTAGAATAATTATCTCCTGTACCGTCATCAGTCCACACCTTGAACCTGTCCCAGTCATTCAATACATAAGACACAATGTTCCTCCGGATATCAAGAGTGAGCGTGATATGGCTGTGCAATATGTAACAAAGAGAATGGAAAAGGTAGGTGTCATCTCCGGGCATGGAAACCACTCGGTAAGTGACAGTTCTTTGATCAATGGTGATCACCTCGATAGACATGTTAATAGGGGTACGGTTGGAATGATAAAGGAAATGGGTACCTGAACAATGTAAAGTAAGTCTAAAATACCTACACAATAACTATAATCGTAATAAATGAACAATAAAACAGAGGAGAAGCCGTGGATTAAATAAAAAGGCTGTAGTTATCAGCAGGGAGACGTGAATCCCATGGCGAAGCAAGGAAGGGAATGTAGAGACTAGAGCGACGGACGGCCTTATATAGGCAGGCAGCCAACAATGTGGGAGGTGTTGGGATGGGGGACCCAACGCCGCCTCACACGGTGACCGAGCTGCAGGCTATGGACATATATATGTATGTAAGTAGGATTCAGTTAGCATTGGGAACCCGCGTATCAAATTTCTTGAAGATGGGCCCATAAGTAACAAAGACCATTGAAAAGTTCAATATGGCGGCCGACAGTGGCATCATACCACCGAAATAAGTACGTACGTTGGTTTCGGTTAGCGCAGGGAAGCCACCTTCCAAATTTCGTAAGGATGGGGCCATAAATAAGAAAGTTCAGCATGGCGGACGTTGTCGACCGTTATGAATGTTACTCGTAGAATTTCAAAATGAAACCTGCTTAACTTTTGTAAGTAAGCTGTAAGGAATGAGCCCGCCAAATTTCAGTCTTCTACCTACACGGGAAGTTGGAGAATTAGTGACATTGGAAAGTTTAATATGGCGGCTGACAGTGGCGTCATACCACCGAAATAAGTACGTACATCGGTTTTGGTTAGCGCAGGGAAGCCACCTGCCAAATTTCGTGAAGATGGGGTCAGCCTTCTACCTACACGGGAAGTTGGAGAATTAGTGATGAGTGAGTGAGTGAGTCAGTGAGGGCTTTGCCTTTTATTAGTATAGATATATAGTACTGGCAAAAATTATGTGTGCTCTATATATTCACAAAAATAGAATTACATTCTCAGTTGTCATTATCAGAATCAGAATGCATGGGCAATCACTTTGCAATCTATACTAATAAAAGGCAAAGCCCTCACTGACACACTCACTCACTGACTGACTCACTGACTCATCACTAATTCTCCAACTTCCCGTATAGGTAGAAGGTTGAAATTTGGCAGGCTCATTCCTTACAGCTTCCTTACAAAAGTTGGGCAGGTTTCATTTCGAAATTCTACGCGTAATGGATAACTGAAAGCTATTTTTCTTCATATACTGTAATGGAGTTGAGCTCGAAAACCGTAGGGGGCAGAGTTTCGTGTGACATCATCACGCCTCCCACGTAATCACATGAAGTGACTATCAACGCAGTACGTAGAAAACCAGGAAGAGCTCCAAAAAGCGCTGAAGAAAACATGCATTATTTAATTGAGAAGGCAGCGAAACAATAAGAAGCGAGCGAGTGACATATACAACCATATTCATGAGTGCTGCTACTTCGGAAACAAAGCAAGGTGTAAACCTAAAGTTTAAATTAAGTTCATAGACAGGCTGCCGCTGGCGTTTGTCATGCCCACGGGTAATGCGGGATACAAGTTTAATGAGAGGACGCAGGATATAAACGAGAGTTTTGATCACTTTGTAACTAAGTTAAAATTGCAGATGAAGGGCTGTGCTTATGCAAATTCCGAGAGACTGTGTTTGTGGGGGATTGACAGTTAAGGCGGGTGGGGGAGTCGCGTCATCATCTCCCCTCCCATTCACCTCATTTTGCTCTGAGCTGAGCTCCGCAGCTAATGCAGTGTTACGGAAGCGACTTTGTGACGCTGCCACCAAATACTCACAGAAAAATCCACAAGTTAATACACATGCTGTCTCTACAGTTTCTCCACACTGAATCCTCCAGGCACTACTTACAAAAGGTTACATTGAAAATCGTTTTACTTTATTTTAAAAAGTTTCCTTTTCTTAGCACAAGCACAGCTGAGAAGCTTCGATGCATGTGCTCCATAACGCGTTAAAAAATCACACATTTAATCACAGTTTGCATTACAAGCAAAGGGGAACTTCTGTCAATGCATGATTTCCTGGTACACCGATTAAATTGATCAGCGCTTCCCAATTCATTTTACCCTCGCATCCCCTTGGTTTGAGAAGAAGTATGAAAAAATATGAGGTTAACACAGAAAAACAGATCACCGATTGAAGCTTTATGAATAATCGATTCGCCATCAATAATTGTTTTGGTAAAGCCATACTCAGTGTAATCCTCCTTCCATTTTATAATTTTTCCGCCACTAGCCATGTTTAAATGAACGGTAAAAAAGTAAGAGTGAAGCGAGTGTGACTTATTCAGGCAGGCAGACGACAGCTCAATAGCTCGAATTTGGATATAAGTAGGTTCTATTTAGTCGCCAGAAATATCTTTGTTAAGAATGGAAGTTGAATTTAGTCTTTAAATTTCTATGGTAAAGAAAAAGTTATGCAATGATGACTAAATTTAACTATATAAAGTCAAAACTTGATTATATAAAGTCACTGTCGGAATAAATAAAGTCAAAACTTGAATATATAAAGTCAGCGCTGGAATATATAAAGTCAAAACTTGAATATATAAAGTCAGCGTTGGAATATATAAAGTCAGCGACTGGAATATATAAAGTAAAATCTTGAATATTTAAAGTCAGCGTTGGAATATATAAAGTAAGCGCTGCAATATCCATCCATTTCCCAACCCGTTGAATCTGACCACAGGGTCACTGGGGTCTGCTGGAGCCAATCCCAGCCAACACTGGGCGCAAGGCAGGAACCAATCCTGGGCAGGGCACATGCATCATTTTCAAAACATTAACCGAACAGTGTTTTTTTAATTTATTTTTCTGAATATGTTTTTGAACTTAGTTCAGTTCAGAGTCGTTTCAATCAATAGATTTTGACTTTCACTTTATATATTCAGGAGTGAGTTTATATACTCTGATGTTGACTTTATATATTCAAGTTTTGACTTTATACATTCGGGAATGACTTTATATATTCAAGTTTTGACTTTATATATTCTGACGTCGACTTTATATATTCTCAAAATCAATGTATTTGCCTGTTTGGCACCCCATAGTATATGTGTATGTGTATATATGTACATATGTATGTACATATGTATGTATATATATATATATATATATATATATATATATATATATATATATATATATATATATATATATATATATACACATACACACCTAAAGGATTATTAGGAACACCATACTAATACGGTGTTTGACCCTCTTTCGTCCTTCAGAACTGCCTTAATTCTACATGGCATTGATTCAACAAGGTGCTGAAAGAATTCTTTAGAAATGTTGGCCCATATTGATAGGATAGCATTTTGCAGTTGATGGAGATTTGTGGGATGCACATCCAGGGCACGAAGCTCCTGTTCCACCACATCCCAAAGATACTCTATTGGGTTGAGATCTGGTGACTGTGGGGGCCATTTTAGTACAGTGAACTCATTGTCATGTTCAAGAAACCAATTTGAAATGATTCGAGCTTTATGACATGGTGCATTATCCTGCTGGAAGTAGCCATCGGAGGATGAGTACATGGTGGTCATGAAGGGATGGACATGGTCAGAAACAATGCTCAGGTAGCCCGTGGCATTTAAACGATGCCCAATTGGCACTAAGGGGCCTAAAGTGTGCCAAGAAAACATCCCCCACACCATTGCACCACCACCACCAGCCTGCACAGTGGTAACAAGGCATGATGGATCCATGTTCTCATTCTGTTTACGCCAAATTCTGACTTTACCATTTGAATGTCTCAACAGAAATCGAGACTCATCAGACCAGGCAACATTTTTCCAGTCTTCAACTGTCCAATTTTGGTGAGCTTGTGCAAATTGTAGCCTCTTTTTCCTATTTGTAGTGGAGATGAGTGGTACCCGGTGGGGTCTTCTACTGTTGTAGCCCATCCGCCTCAAGGTTGTGCGTGTTGTGGCTTCACAAATGCTTTGCTGCATACCTCGGTTGTAACGAGTGGTTATTTCAGTCAAAGTTGCTCTTCTATCAGCTTGAATCAGTCGGCCCATTCTCCTCTGACCTCTAGCATCAGCAAGGCATTTTCGCCCACAGGACTGCCACATACTGGATGTTTTCCCTTTTCACACCATTCTTTGTAAACCCTAGAAATGGTTGTGCGTGAAAATCCCAGTAACTGAGCAGATTGTGAAATACTCAGACCGGCCCGTCTGGCACCAACAACCATGCCATGCTCAAAATTGCTTAAATCACCTTTCTTTCCCATTCTGACATTCAGTTTGGAGTTCAGGAGATTGTCTTGACCAGGACCACACCCCTAAATGCATTGAAGCAACTGCCATGTGATTGGTTGATTAGATAATTGCATTAATGAGAAATTGAACAGGTGTTCCTAATAATCCTTTAGGTGAGTGTTTATATATATATATATATATATATATATATATATATGCCAGCAACACTCATGACAATGACAAAACAATTACATTGTCAATCATGTTACGTTATTATTAAAATGTTTCCTTTTCTTTTTACTTCTCGCTGCCATGCTGGTATTTTGCTATATATATATATATATATATATATATATATATATATATATATATATATATATATATATATATATATATATATATATATATATATATATACAACAACACTCATATCAATGACAAAACAATTACATTAACAATCATGTTACTTATTTTAAAAATTTTTCCTTTTCTTTTTCATAACTTCTTTAACACACTACTTCTCTGCTGCGAAGCGCGGGTATTCTGCTAGTTATTTAATAAAAGAAAGTCATCCTTTATCAAGTGTGTCTAAAGCCCGTCACGGCCTTAATAGGGTTAAATTCTACTTGTTAAACGTGTTTTTTATTGCAGATTTTATCTGCCATTAGATAGCCAATTATTCCCTTATTAAAGCTTTCTACTGAGCTAATGAGCAGCAGATGTAAGCCTTCTAAGGAGAAATTATCCTGTCTTGCCTGTATGAGTGTGATAATGTAATTAACATAAATTTGACAGATCTACATGAATAGCATAATACCCTTTTAAAGGGGTCTTTGTTGCACTTAGAAATCAAGCTACTTGGTATCTTCCTGGGTCATTTTCTAATATTTAATAATTGTTTATCTACTTGTAATTGGAATTTTGCTTTTATTTTTAGTGTAGATCATATTTGGTTAAAAATAGAATTGCAAAAGTTCACAGTATCTATAATCTCTGCTTTCTTAGTTTTTTTAGAATATCAAATTTTATTTAATTTTGTATTTGTTATTTTAGTAGAAGTGCCTGGCATTACACATTATTAAATCTATAGTCTTCCATGTTACATTTCTTTTAATTTTTGAAACTTACAGAGCCTTGCTAGTTAAACAGTTAATGTTTATGCTTATATTCTTTATGTTCAGATGTATGCATATGCTCCAGTGACTAACATTACACATTTCCTGCAGATTATTTGCCCCAACATTGATGCTGCAAACCACTCATTTCTACCTCAAACCTTCTCATTTATACCGACATTTGGGGAAATATGCAGGCCTTTGGGGTAAACTGAAGATACTGTGATATTTGTGGGAACAGTTTTAGACTGTGCACAATTTGTGGCATGGCACATTATCCTGATGGTTGTTACTGTTAGAAAATAAAGTCTAGTCTGTGGCTTTAAATCAATGCAGATGGGCAACAACCATGTTGAATTAAGCTGTGGCTATCAAGTGCCACTCAGTTTTTATTGAGGGTCATTATGTGCGAGCAACAAACTCCTCATCCCATAACGTGAAATTTTACTAAGAGGATGGTTATGGGTTCATGTCGTTGTTTGTGGAACTATATTGCCATTAGCATGTCTCAGCAGAGAAATGTGATTTGTTAAGGCCTATAATAACTTTTCCAATCTTCATTCATCTAGTTTTATTTGGTCACATTTCTAATGAGGACTGATTTTTCTTTTCTTAGCTGACATGAGTAGGAAACCAGAGTGAATTTCTGCTCCTGTAATCCACTATCTTCAAGGTCTGATATGTTGAATGTTCAGAGATAGCCTTCTTTTCACGACTTTGTGAAGATCCCAAATTTCATAATTTGTGGTTTTGCTTTAGCAGGTCTGACCATTTTCATCTGACCTCTCGTATGAGTGTCTTTTTGTCTATAGACCTGACACTGCATTTATTTTTATTAATGTATTGTCTGTAAACTCTAAATTGTGTTACTCGATTATGGTCCTAGAGGACTGTAGTGGCTTCAGGTTTTCATTCTATCCATTTTAATAATTAGATGCCATGCCTACCAGATAATTAAACTTATTTATTTATATGGCATTTTAGTGCTTTCATTCTTCAAAGGCAAAAACTGTATATTTTCTGTTTTCTGAGGTCTTTTCCCATATGTTTTGTGCTCTTTCCCTTGTCTCTCTCATTTATTTTAAAATGTATTAACTGATATACTTCATGATGTATATGCACATGTTTAAATGGAAGCACGTTAGCTGGGCAGCTGGTGGTTGCTTTGTCATTTACATCTTGTTATTATCTGATGGCTGTGTTGGAAAACAGGCAACAATTAAAACCTTAATGCAGCTGTTTAAAACTGAAATAAGCAATGAATGTTTCTGACTGTAACATGTAAGTTAACTAAAACTAAGCCCCAAAAATATTGTTTTTATTAGTATATTAACAGATTCTAATTAAGAAACTGGTTAAAGCAAAAACCTGCAGCCTCCTTGGACCGTAATTAAGTTCCTCTGCTCTAGATACTGTTGTGCACAAAATAGAGGACATTCATTTCTGAGATGCTGGAACCACCACCATTATGTCTGGAACCAACAATCATAAGTTGGTCAAGTTGTTTAGTTCATGCAGTTCTAATTCTATTAGATGACAGAACAACTAAACGTCTTATGATGGATATATTGAGGTTCAGCCACATGATTGTCTATGTGGACAAGCAGGCTATTTATGTTACATAAAACAAAAAAAAGTAGCCAATGAGTATGGAAACATGACACTATTTATTTTAGTGTGTCTTTCCCACAAAGAAATCACCAGAGAATAAATCTCTTTCTATGATAGTTAAATATGTAGGTTTTATTAATATATAACTTGCGTACACCAGGTCTGTTGTGTCCATTTAAGGGCTAAAGTACATTTTGAGTAGCTATTGAAACAATTTCTGTCTGTGTATGGAAGATTTCATAAATAGGTTAGTAGTTTATATTGCAAAAATTTCTTACAAGTAACTTATGTAAAAAAAAAAAAACCCTTGCACCATAAATGAACTATGTGCTAAAAATATACTGTATACTTAATTAAATCATAAAAATGAAAGTATGGTCCATTTCTGTTCCACTATTCATGATTTATAATTTGAAATCTATATTTTTACTTAATTAAAATTACAAGCTAAGATGCTTGTTGGAACCTGTTTTCATTTTTCAGAATGCTTGATCAATGAAAGTATTGAAATATATTCAATTTATATATATGATTGCTAGTTCAATTCAGAAGTTAAATTTATACTTGAGATATGACATCAACAAATTTAGTATTACTTACATTAATGTTGGTTTTGAGGCCTTATATGCAATTGTGTGAAGAAAAAAAACAAACAAAACAATGCACAGGTGCATAGCTGTTTCTAGGCAAATATCCAGAACCAGGAACAGGTCCCACTTGGTTTACTGGATATCTTTGTTTCCTTGTAGCTGGACTTTAGCTGTCAGACGTCTTGCATGATTGAAGGATTTGGTGCACTATAGATGAGGAAACAGAACAAAAGATCTTACATTCAATAGCCTAAAATTAGCTCAGTTTTTTGTGGCTGTATGTCTTGTGTAGTTCCCGGTACAGGTGAGGTCTCCACAGTAAGGTCGTATACAGAGACTCACTGCTTTATTGATCTGTAGCAAGGTAAAAACAAATTGAGGGATGGTCATGGTACTTTATAAATGACAACTTACTATCAGTTTTAATTTGAGTCCTTTATTACCTTATATGCTCAACGTAGAAAATACCAAGTTTCAATCCAACTTAAGTCCATAATGGTTAAGCTAATTATTATAAGACTACACATTGATTTATATTTGAATGCTGGGCATTTAACTGGAGAAACATGCTTTTTGGCACGCGGCTGGGGTTGGTAACCAGCCAGGACGCCCAGGAGGACCGGAGGAGGGCTCGCGCCTCCTCCAGACTACGAGGGGGTGACCGCCCGGGGTACTTTGGGGGCCACGGGTACAGAGCTTTGAAGCTCAACCCTGTAGGGGCCCGTGGTCACCGCCAGGGGATGCCCCGGTGCCTACAGAGCCCTGGACCTCAGCATTTCTGCCACACCCGGAAGTGCTGGGGGGAAGAGAATCGGGGACACCTGGAGTGTTTCTGGGTACGCAGCCGGCACTTATGCCACACTGGGGAGTGCCGGTGGAAGATTGCCGGGAAGCACCTGGAGCACATCCGGGTGAGTATAAAAGGGGCCGCCTCCCTTCATTCAAGGCTGGAGTCGGGTGAGGAGAAGGACAGAGCTTGGTGAAGAGGAGTGGAAGCGGCCTGAAGAAGTGAGGCATTGTGTAGTGTGGGGCCTGGACATTGGGGAGTCTTGGGGGTTTTGTGCACTTATTGCTGTAAATAATAGTGACTGTAAATAAATGTGTGGTGGTGCTTAAACACGTCTGCCTGTCTGTGTCCGGGGCTCGTTCCACAGCTTATGAAAGGCCAAACGGTCATTTGATCAGTCACAGTAGTACATAGAGCTGGTACTCCATATAGGGGTGGTCTTTGTCTTACACCCAACTCCAGGCTCCCTGATCTCTGATTTGCTTAGATTAGGTAGATTAGAAATGAGTGGTTTTAATACATATAGTACAGATTATATTGTGCCACAAAAACATTTAAATAGTAGCTGCTTGGTTTTTGTATTCTGTGGTTTAAAAGAAGGAAAGAAACATTGGACATGAAAAAAATGGAAACAAATATTGCATTCTGGTTGGTGACACCTTTTTAATGGAGTAGCACAATGATTTATGACCCTATCTGTGGAGGGAAAGCATCTTTACTAACCCAGACTTGTGTTTGCTGCTTGTATCACAAGACATGCTCCTTTATTCACCCTTGTTGATTTTTTTTTTTTTATCATAAGGGTATTTTAAAATATTAAAAACCTTTCATAGCACAGGTGAGGCTGTCACCCATTTCTAGTCCCGTGTCTCAGAGAAGAGTTGAGACTCTCACTTTATATAATTTTAGCACCTACAAACAAATCCAAACAATGACCAGGAGTTTATAGTTGTATCCTAAACACTAACTTTTGCAAATAAACTCATATGAAATTAAGGAATGCAAAGGAAGCAGATCCAATAATCTTACCACTCATACATTACTTACTTTATATAACATGAAGCTTATAGCCAGTCTAAGATGTTCCTTATTATTTGTAGAATTTAAATGACACTATTTTGTAGCCCTGGTTTTTCTTCCTTAATAAATAAAGTAAATACTATGCATAGCATATACTGTAGTTTCGTGTTTATAATTGGATCTACAAAGAGTGGTGGCTCTGAGGCTAGGGATCTGCACTGGCAATCTGAAGGTTGCCGGTTCGAATCCCGTAAATGCCAAAAGGGACTCTGCTCTGTTGGGCCCTTGAGCAAGGCCCTTAACCTGCAATAGCTTAGCGCTTTGAGTAGTGAGAAAAGCGCTATATAAATGCAAAGAGTTATTATTATTATTATTAACATAGTATTCTTAATTTATCTTATACTTTAATTACAGGTGGAGACCATTAGTGCTTTCTTTTGAACAAAAGGTATTAGTGAAATGTATCAGTCGTCTGGTTTCCCTGATGTACAGCAAGCATTGTGATGAATTGGTTAACTCTGTTGTCTCATATAGTGGTTGCCACAGGACTGGTTTCTGCCTGATGCCCAGTAATGTAGTAATAGATTCCAGTTGCACATACTCAGAAGTGACAGAACTTTAGATGTACTATATTTGACATTTTCTTAAATTTCAATGGATTTCTTGCTATGAAAGTTGTAGTTCTGTTGCTTTTAATCTTAATGTTTATCAACAGGACCAGATATCCAGAACAAATATTCATAAAGCCAATTTTTTTATTTATTTACAGAAAACAGTTGCTTTGGTGACATGAAGTAGGTAAAACTACTTGATTGGAATTAGATTTTTTGAATCCTATCCAATAAAACAACAGTAGAAATATACAGTGTAAAACTAAGTTTATGTTCGTACTGCTGCTGAAGGAAATTTAAAATGTGTTTTGGCTTGTAGCCTTTTTTGGTCAACAGTTTAGGTTGATTTATAAAGTGAACCATATCTGTCATGTATACAGACATCAATCCTCAATGGATTCAAATGAAATGGTTTTAAATAAAGTTCTTGGAGGTAATCTGAAAATTCATTAGCACATGATGGCAAGGGAACGAGTTGAAATTAAAGATTTTATCTGTTGCTTCAAATGCAATGTTTGCAGCCATCTCTGTTAATAGAAACCTGTTTCCAAATCCAGAGACATGCATAGTGAATACAAGATGTTCTGGATGTCATGTACCATCCTCTGCCTTCCCCATAACAAAACTGATAGGGGTTTTATAGAATATTAGACATAAAACTATCCAGGAGTCTTTCTGAAAGCTTCCTCATGACAGCTGTGAAAATGGCAAAACTGTAGTTATTGATTCAAAATACACTGTATGTGAGAATTATGCATATGTTATTGTAACCAACTTCAGACATTATGAAATTCTTCCCTGTGACTGCACGATTAAAGCATATGTTAGAAAACATGAATAAGTTGACTAGTATAGGACTGAAGTATCCTTGTTAAAAGATAATTGGGTCCAAATGCTGAGAGCTACCTTACATTATTTTCCAGAATTATAAATATCTGTCTGAGCCATTTATCTAGGTGTCTCAATGTAGACAGCTGCTTCATGCTGCTTAATGAACCTGCAGGTTAATTCATTTAGTTTGTTTGGGATGAAGGTGTCACTTTATAGTAATTATGTAACTGAAGGCTTTGCCAGGTATATTGCCTGTCATTAGCACTTATTTTATGTTGTAACCTATTGTATATTTGGCCTTGGCTCTCTAAACTTGCATTCTGGAACACACTATATTTTCCCACTTTGGCATTTTTCTCATCCTCTTCTTTAATAACCCATCTTTCTTTTTGCTCTGTTTTTACTTCTCGTTTTAACCAGAGCTGCTGCTTGTTATTGTATGTAGTGACTGATTTGTCAAGGATGTACACACGCTTACAAAAATAAATATAACAACATTGATCAGATAACTTCACTGCATGAACCAACAGCTCCAGTATAGGCAGTGGATACATTAGCTGCAGTCCGTGGATCAGATTGTGCCTAGCAGTGTAATTATACATATACGTAATGGTGCTTTACAGAACTCATAGCCAAGTTAATTTAATCTTAAAACTCAACTTGCCCCTATCACCAAATCTGCATTTTTGATTCAGTCGTTTTAATTAAAAACAATTGCCCTCATATTGTTGTAGATGTCACCATCACCGTAACTGCTGTCTTTGGCCCTGTGTTTAACTTGATCATCTTAACAGTGTAACTGAATATCGATTTAAAAAAAAAATGGATATTTTCCTTTCCTCATTTAATCTACTGCATGCAACCTAAAAATCAAATAAAATGCACAGCTTTGCGTTAAAAACAGTGTGATGTTATTAGATTTGATGGTAATCTTTTAAAATGTGTTGGTAGGAGCTGTATTATGAAGAACATCGCATTTCAAAAAATTCAGTCAGTCCTTTGATTGCGTACTTTATCCTCCCACATACCTGTGGGTTAAATAAATGCGCTTGTCTTACTTTTTTGCCTACAGATACTTCATGACAGCAGCTTATAGTGTTACAGTAATTATTTAAAGATCTCTGAAAATAGCTGACCCAAGATTTAAATGCAGTCCTGGAGGGTATTTTTGAAGCATTTTTTTCCTACCATGCTGTTACATGTTTCATAGGTGAATTTATTCTAAACTAAAGGGCACTAAATTACTCACAATCAGTTAACCATTTTCTTTTTTCTGTAATGGAGACATAAAAGCCCAAAAACTATTTGGTCTCTGAACCATTTGCCTTTACTTACATTAAATGTGAGGACCTTTTTCTGATGGATGACAGCTCTGTGGTAAATGTTGCTTCTAAACAGAAATTGTGATTTATACTTAATTGCAAAGAAAGCTGCAGTATGAAGAAGTATTGTCATGGAAACACAATTTAAGACAAATGTCTGCATATACGTTTTTTTGCAGCTTTAATATGACATATGAAAGTATTATGTGCTGGGGTTAAATAAAACAAAGCCCGTGAAAGTTTATGTGATGGTTTATTTTTACCTTGTGACTGTTGAAAAAATTGAAAAACTAATGAGTAGATTTGCTTTCATTAAAAAGCCCATATACTTACTGGCGGTTTTGAAAATGTAGGTTTTGTGTGACTGAAATATTTCTGATAGAAAAGCAACTTGCAAAATATGCTAAAAAGACTATGCAAAAACCCAGTTATCACTTTTTTCAATTGTATAGTCAAAAAATATGCATACTTAAATAATAATAAAATATTATGCCAGAAATATACAGTTGTATAACTAAATAGCACTTTTCTTCTAAAAGTGGATAATGTTCCTTATGTGAATAAATAAAACATCTTAATTACATTACCAAGCAAGGCAATCTACACTTTTTATTATTTTAGATGGGTATTTATTTTCAGTTGATTACCCAGAAAGAATGAAAGAAACTCAAAATGAAATAAAATATTTCAATTAGATAAACCTGCATGCTTTACAATATTCACATTCAGCAAGACCACAGCTTAACAAGCGTTTGACCATTTGTGACTTTCCTTATACTTTTCATTTAGACACTCTTTCACTAAAGTAAAATTGTGTGCTTATGCAATCTAAAACCATTAAAAATAGAAAAAGCTAAACATTGGAACTAAGGCCATATTGATTTGACAGTAATATAATTGGAAGCAACCGATAAAAAAACATTGTAAGTTGTTCGTTAGTTCATTTTTACCTTTTCCATATTATAATTTTTACCCATCATGCAAGCATCAGTCCTGCAATTAGGGAATATAATTTACATCCCCCAGTCTCTGCCACAAACTTTGCAAGTTCTGATAAATTGTAATACATGAATTTTACCATTAGATAGAGTCTGATGTAACTATTCTGCATATTTCTTTTCCTGATAAAGTTTTTTTAAAGTTTTTTAAGCTTCAGGGTGTTTCATAGTGTCTACTTAACAGTAGCATAAAATGGTATATAAATTACTTAGATATATATTTTAACTGTAACAAGTAAATTTCCATTAGGGGCTATTTTTCATATGTCAGTCTGGTATAGTATTTGGAATTTGGTAATGTGGTAAATTCTTATGTTACCAGCAGAATCGTATCTTTTACAGGCCAGAACTAAACTGTACCATTGCTCTGTGTTATCATTTGAAAATACAGTGGAACCTTGGGTCACGAACGTCTCGAACCACGTACAAATCGGGTTACGACCAAAAAGTTTGGCAAACTTTTTCATCTATTCATAACTACACACTCGGGTAACAAACAAGCCAGTTTCCCTTCCGGTTCGTACTCGCCGATGATTTCCGCACGTATTCAGTCTCTTCCTGTGCAGCGAGAGAGTGCGAGATGGCAGTTAAAGAAGGCAGTAAGGCCGAGAAGGCAGTTAAAGAATGCACCAAGCTTGTTTTTAAAGAGATGCTTCGAGCATTGTTTTAATCTATTAAATCTATTGTATCTAATGAAGACTTTTTTCTATTGGATTTTAACCTCCACTTCACTTCTGTTTTTATGGGATCATTTATTTGTTGAAGGATTCTGAAAGCACTGCACTTTAATTTGGACTTTATTTTTGATTGTTGTTTTGTTGATTTTAATAAAAGCACTTGGCACTTTTTGCACCATCCGATTGCTCCATAGTAGTGCCTCACTGTCGTGCTTATCGATAACATTACTGACGGTGACGGGTTTAAGGGCTCCCGGAAGCAAGATGGGAGCATGCAATGAACCCGCATCTTCACAGACTTTACCTCAAAATTGTAATCTCCTCTCCACCCAGTTCCTCCTCACTTCCTTCATGCCAGAACTCGACTCATGCAAGTTTAGTTTTCTTGGTTGTTTATGGTTAGTTTTTGTATAAATTACGGATTTTTCAAATGTTCATTTTTTTCCCTGTGCTTAAAACTCATTAAATAAAGTGTTTACAGAGAGCGGTTCGTAAGGCTATAGCGTGAACTCTTGCAATGTTAGTTTTCTCTGTTCAAGGTTTTCTTAGTGTTATTCAATGTTTTTACATTTAGTTTACTATTACACTGTGCACTCTATGGTATAATTAACTATTTTTGTGCTTACAAATCTTTAAAAAAATATATTTACATACAGCTTGTATGGTCTGGAACGGATTAATTGTATTTACATACAGTCCTATCGGGGAAGTTACTTCGGGTCCACTGTACTGTTAAAAATGATTGGTCCAGCTTGTGGCTTTTTCTTGATAAAGTTTTGATTTTGAAATTTTGACCTAGACACTGTAATTTCTCTGCATATTCCTACAATTTGTTTATTTTGAAGAACAAAACTTAACCAGTGATTTAGCCCAAAATTGTTTAGTATTTTAAAATGCACATAACTGTGCTACATTTCACTCAGATTGAGTGATTAGTTTATGAGTTGTTGTGTCCTTGGCCTGGCTTCCTGTTGCATGCATCACTCTGAAAGTGGTCATATTGTTTTAAGGAATGCCTGAACCATGTAAATCTTTTCAAAGGCAAAATTTTATTCTAACCCTAATGCTTTCTCTCTGTTAAAACTGCCATACAGTTCCAGGAGGATTGGCTGTTGTTTTTGTGACCTTAGCACACTCTCCTCATATCTGTCTGTGCTTTCTCTGGACCCCAAGTTTTAATTGTGTGTTTCAATGATGTGGGGGGTAGATAGACCGACAGCACTTAATTAACTTTGTATGAATGTTTGTGGTTTTGTGTGTGAGTTTGAACAGAAATGGACGGTGTCCTAGCAGGGATTGTTTTCTGTCAAGTGCAGGTTGAAAAATGTATTGATCAATGGATGCTTTAATCTGTAATTAGGATCTACATATCCAAGGCCTCATTACATAGGAAATGAGTTGTGTATATACCATCTGAATGATATCACAATAAACTTAATATTTTCTGATTTGTTTGTTGTTTTATGCATTTTCTAAATCATTTTACTGTGCTGTACAATGAGTCTTTGGGGACCATGCAGGAAAATATGCAGTTTTTAGGTTAATGCAATAGTCAGGACACCTGGTAAGTGGTGTTGTATGTATGAGAAAGTCAAATAATACCTGGAACACTAGATAATATTGCTTTCCCACAGGTCCAAAGTGCTGCTTTCAAATCCTAGATTAGGCTATATTTTTGTGTAAACACCTGTTCTACCCATGTCTCTATTGTCTTCCCCAGATATGAAGGGTTGACTCCAGTATTACAAATGTGCCTCAGAATGGACTGATTATAAAGAATCCTGAAATAATTCAAGCCAAATTCTGCTGCAATGCGTTATAGACCCAGAAAGGCAGCAATGAATTGTTGATTTTTATCTACTACTTTGAGAACAGTGTCAACATATACAGTAACCCTCCTTGAATTAGATTTTATTTATCAGAGCCTTTGGAAAGCATGAAAGTATTGAAAAAACAGTGGCACCGTCAGGTATAAAACAAGGCCCGTTTAAACTTGACAAATCTTTATTGGCACAGTGGTCTGCTAGGATGCATAATTGTGGCAGAAATTTCATCATCAGTTCTGGTGCGTGCCTTCAGAATTTTGTAACTGTGTGGCTCTGTTGACATTGACTCCACACGCAATAGACAAAAAAATATGCACTCAATGCTCATTGGAGGAACAGTTGTGTGAAGTGTTGCTTCTCACACTTACACAATCCGACACTAAAAGCACACAGTGGTAGCCAAATGTTCATAAATCCATGGCAGACACTGGGAAAAGATGAAAGTTTGTGCATGCAGAAATGAAAGTATCTGCAAGATCAGTATTTAAAGGCAAAGAAAAAACTAACATTTTATTGTGTTTAGTTTAACACATAGTGTCGAATACTGAACGTTAGACGTATAAACAGACCAGGATGTGCATCCGTTGTGCGTGATTATGTCTGCAGTGGCCTGCACCAAAGTATAAAAAGGCCTTTACTTGTTCGGATATAAATTAATTAGCTTGTTGATTTGGTGGGCCTCTCTTGTAGTAATGTTACACACCACAGCATAGAAAACTGCACTGGCCATCATAGAGCTATAGATTATAGTTATAATGATTGCTATCTAAAAACACGTACAACATGCCTTTTTATCATTGTTATATTTTTTTACATTTAAAAAAGAAAACTTTAGAAGTTTCAGATTTCAGCTTATATTCAGTAAAATGAAGTTTTCACTTTTCCTGTTGTTTTACAGAAATCTTCTTAGGAGTTTGCCACTGTTCTCTGCTGCTTTCAAACATCAGCAGCAATGTAGTTAGTTCTGAATACACCTGCTTTCCAGAAAAAAAGTCACACTATGCTCTCATTGAAGCAAATGCATTTAGTGAAATCTGTATCATTAATCAAATGGCTTCTGCCACATAAAAGGAAAATGAGACAGCAAAAGAGTAGGCTGTCAAACAGGTAGGCGATATCAAAGCTGTGAAGCAAACAATTTAAAAGCTACAAAATAGTTGAAGTAATGTCAAGCACACTGCATTTTATAAATTTACAAATATTCTCTGGGCACTGAAAATACTTCATATAAATGGCTATGAATGTAATGTAATGTAATCAAAGGGCAATGGCCAGTGATTAATAGGTATCTATTATTGATCAATAGATTTTTCCATGCAGATCATCAATTACTTGAAAAATACAGTTAATTATAATGTGTAGTATTTCATACCACTAATATCTGTATGATTTATAAACTTGGAACACAGCCTAGATATTAAAACAAAACATGGCACCCATATAGAATACTGCAAAATCAACAGTTCTTCCAAAACGTTCTTAATAACTTTGTTTTTTGATGCAGAAACAATTATCTGCAACTTAACATCCGCAAAACCAAGGAACTGGCCATACCAAAGTGCCTCTGCGTCTGGTCGTTATTCAGGGACTAAATGTAGAGGTGGTCCACTACTACAGGTATTTGGCGGAGGGGGTGGTTGTTCCACATCAGTGACAGGTTGGACTGGTCTCATAACACATTGGAACTATATCAGAAAGGGCACAGTGAACTGTTTTTTTTGTTTTTTTTTTTCTTTTTTTCCCCCTCTTAGGAGACTGCAGTCCCTTAATTGGTATCCTGGCTGCAAAATCATAAAAATGTTACACAGCACTGATGTTCAGAAAACCGCGTCCAAAACAGAACTCAAGGAATAGGGAAAAGGTGGAAGCTTTATAAGGGGAAGACAGGAAGTGAGGTCAAAGGTTCGGGCTCATAAGGGTCAACCATAGGCTCGAGTCCGGACTTGACATCGCAGGGGCCGGAGCAAGCAAGGCTTTCTTCCATAGGCTTAGACCCGGAAGTGACGTCAAGAGGGCCAGGTGGAATCTCTCGTGAATGGTCTGCAGGAAAGGGAGAGAAAGAGTATGTGCACTCTGCCACATCCTGGTCTGATTCGAAATTGCCCTTACTCAAGCCCTTTAGCTGCCTCCCATGCGTACATTTGTGACAGTGTTTATTCCTTAAGAAAGACTTTGAAGAGATAGGGAGGCGAGAACAGTTGGCATGCTGGTTTAATGACCTTCATTAGGATGATAACAAAACAATTACTAAACCAGTAACCCAAGTGTCGTATTTGAAGGATTTAGGAACTGCAAAAATGAAGTCCACTTATTTTTAATAAAAACTCCATAATAATTAAACATAAACTGTACATACTGGGTTTTTTTTTTTATAAAATGGGGGAATATTAAATGATCATACGTTTTTAGTATATATTGTATGAATTGTTCAGTATGATAAATATTCTCAGTTTATCAAAAGAGTGCTTATAGTAATATTTTTTATATTAGCTAGCTACTAGAGTAAAAGTGTGAAGATACTAAAATAATTATGCACAATAGTGTACATGTTTATTAGGAAAACAAATGTGGCAACTAGTAAAACTATTATGGTTAAACATTTTAAATGCTTATATTGTAATGAACCAAATAGTAAATGTTTTATTTGCAGTATAGTGGAGAACAGTGCAAAAATCCTAATCGTGAAGAACATCCATATCTACAAAGTACTTACGTGACATGTTGCTTGTCACATGTAAGTTAGAATTTCACTGAACTCTCTACATGTGACAGTGATGACTCTAAAAACCTATGTAAACATAGCGTATACCTAGTAATTACTTTATGCCTACCTGTTTAACAATAATGTGATTGTGCATCGGTGTTTAATTGGAGTAGCTGTATCACTAGGTACAGAACATACTGCAGAATAGTAATATGAAATTTCCACTTACCACTTGCTATTGGTTCATGTCCATAGCAAATGTAACTTTTTATTATCACAGACAGGTACTGAAAAGATGTGTTGTTTATTATGATTTTATTTTTAAACTAAAGGCTCATGTTTACTGATGTGAGATTGTACATTTTTTAATTCATTCTTCTTCCCTTTCAAGTTTCAGATTAAATTATTTTGAACCAGATGCAGGATTTAGAATGCATTGCAGGATGGCATTAATCCTCGCATTCAGTGTGACTGCCACTAAAAAGGTCATATTTTTTTCAGTTCTGTAATTCCATCTGTCGTGCTGTGGAGCAGAGTTCCATTCAGAATGCCTGAAGACTTGGCTCATCTCATTAATGCGATTGGATGCGCTATAGCAGCATTTGGCGGCTGTGTGCAGCACGATTGATAAAGGTTTCATAAAAGCGTAGCAGAAAATAAGTCCGTTTTTTTTTTTTTTTTAATAATGCTTCAGATATTGATATGGAAATGTAAGTTGTCAGAATTGTGGGCCCATTGCCTTCAAGGCTTTAAAAACAGGCCAGGATAACAAAATTTGATATGCTTTTCAATTCTGTCATGTCACAGTGGACAAAGTTAAATTACTTTCATTTTACATTATTTTGACTTTCTTTTTGTTACTTTTTCCTTCAGTATTTGCTTGTTCATGTTCTCAATGTTTTTATAGATGCTAAGAGAACAAATAAAGTTGTAAACAACTTGAATAGATGTCATCGGTTCAACCAACTTCAGTACTTTATTAGCAGTATTGAATTCTATACTGTTTGGAGTCTTATATCAATATAAGATTCTGCAGTTGAGTTATAAAAATATTTATACAAGCACTCATGGTTAATTAAATGTGAAATTACATGACTCTTCTTAAAAATATGGTTTACCTCCTTTTTTTGGTATTGCATGTCCCCAATAACTATGTAGCTTTTTTGAAAAGAGGCTTAAAATGATGGGTTTTCACTTACTTGTTTCACTGATGTTATGCAGTATTATCCCCAAGTTTATAGTTTAAGTCATACACTGTTACTGTGTTGCTTCATAAAAATGCACATACATGTGAGTCGTTGTTTGAAAGGGGAATGTGCAACTTAATGTTTATCATGGTTTGGATATCTAGTGCTTGGTATAGTGCATGATTGTCCATGTTGTGTGATAATTGCCTTGTTTCTATGCAGCATCTTCATTAGATGTTTGGTTCTTCTGGAGCATTGATTCTCCTAAATAGAATTCTACTTTTTTAATTTCTGTGTAGACCTCTCACATCTCAGTTTCTGCACAGATTTTTTTTCTCCAGAAGCTGTGAGTTTCATCCATTAACTCAAAGAAATATAATTTAGAATAATTGTTGAGCCCAGCATCAGTATGTTCAAGAGTGTGTCCTGTGGTAGGCTGGCACTGCATCCAGGATAGGTAGTTCTTACCTTGTGATCGATGCTTTTGGGATAATCTGTGGCACTTGTGACTGTGAAAATTAAGGAATGGCCCTGTGCTTGTAAATGAGATGTTTACTATATAAAAATCATTTATTTTTAGTTGTATATAGTTTTTCTTTACTTCTATTATTCTGTTTTCTTTGGATTTTTTACTCTTTCTGTGATTGTGATGAGCAACAGAATGCAGTTCTGTTCCTTGTTTTAACTAAATTTCTTTGTAACTTTAGTGTAACGTAATGGTATGAAAAATTGTAAACACTTAATGTATAATGCTGAATTCCTCATAATTAATTATGTTGTTGCTAGTTTTAAATGGGTGTACTTAAACTAAGTTGGACAGGTTGAATATTTTTACTTAGTCTTGACACCCCTTGTATTTAAGCATAGCAGCAGAAATTTGCAAAGATGCCCACTGCATAAATTCATATTATCCAGGATATTGGCTCCTATGTTTTATTTATTTCACCTTCAGTTACTTCCATGCTTGGCAATTTTTCAGTTCTGCAGATAAAGACAGCCTTTGATGAAATCAGAAAGGGCACAAGATGAAAACAAATGCATAATCACAGGCATTGTGTATTGCTAGTGTCTTGGATCTTTTAAATGAACTCAAGCTTTCCAATCTGGGTATTGCACGGTACTGTTGTCATAAAGTTGTTTGTTTCAAGAGGCATTGTTTAAGCAATATTAATTATGGAATATTTGTATCATTACAGCTGTGAAGTGAATTATCAAACAGAAATAGGCATACTTAACTCATATTTTATAAAAATTAAGAAACTTATAAGTTTTTATATACTGCTATAAAGGACAGTTGAACAGCCAGAAATAAATTTGGTACCAAATTGTTTTTAGTAGCTCAGAATTAACCTTTAATTACTTACTGTTTCTCTCATTTGGGATGTGCCCCCTAAACTTTTTTATACATGTAATTTGATTTTGCATTTTGCTTCCAGATGTTCTGGTTGTCTATTGTATATTGTACAATATAGTTTTCCTGTTGTCTTATTACTTGTTGTGAAAACTCTCCAGCATCTAACTGAAGCATCACGTTGTTCTTTTCAGCTCACATAGAAAATACCTTTCTAATTTTGCAAAGCATTGACCAATTTGGAGTCCAGTGGTTCTTTCTGTCTTACGTGGTGTTCCACTAGAATTATGCAGTCTGAAACAGATTTCCCTCAACAGAGTAATCAGTGATTATTGTGGCAGATGCAGGCAGAGAGAGATTCACAGCAAGTGAAATGCATAAAAGCAAGATTGAAGTACTTCCTCACAATGGAGGTGTCTCAGCCCATTTTCTCAAGTCACTTATTGATTAACCATATTACTAATGATTATATATTCTTATTGTCCTAATTGATGACTTAATATGAATACTTAAGGACCCTGAAATTTCCAAATTGTGCAAAATTAGCATATTTTGTTGAATCTGGGGCTGGAGCAGTACCTGATTTTGAATTGTGTTTTTTTACTGAGGTACACTTCTTCCTTGAGAAGTTCCGTTAGAACCCTAAATACAAAGAGGACTGTTTCATTTATGTTAGGTAGATTGCCCAGAGGGGACTGGGCGCTCTCATGGTCTGGACTCCCTTCAGATTTTATTTTTTTTCTCCAGCCGTCTGGAGTTTTTTTTTGTTTTGTTTTTTCTGTCCACCCTGGCCATCGGACCTTACTTATTCTATGTTAATTAATGTTGACTTATTTTATTTTCTTACTGTGTCTTTTATTTTTCTATTCTTCATTTTGTAAAGCACTTTGAGCTACATTTTTTTTATGAAAATGTGCTATATAAATAAATGTTGTTGTTGTTGTTCCAAATCCCATGTTTTAAATCAGAGTAATAATGAATAATTTTTTGCAGTATTTTGTTTTCTTTTTTTTAAAGGTCTATACATTTGTTTACCATTGTCATTCAAAATTTACATCCTGCAATCCCTTGAGAAGGAGAAGAGGATGTCTATTGTTACACATCCCATTATAGTGATGGATTCTGTTGAAAAACACATTTGGCAGTTTAAAATCTATTTAAAGAAGAGTATTCTCTCATGTGTCACAGATTTAAAAAAAACACATATATGTTTTCAATATTTTCTTCACAGCTTTGCTTTAGCAAAACATCCAAACTATTTGGCCTTAATCCCTGTTTGTTCATTTATTAATTGTTTAACACTGTAATTATGTCCATGCACCTATCTTATAAGCAGCAAACATAACTCTTTGATCGTCACCTCTGTATCCATAACAGTTTTTGTATCTATACTATAATAACATTAGAATATTAATTATCGGATTACTGCACCATACCATTCCACTGTAGAAGAACTACAACTGAAATAGCCCTTTTTGAAGAATGTGTAAATATTTAAAAAGAACACCTTTGATGGCCAGTATGTAAAAAAGGCAGACTGGTACAGACCTTGGAGAATTTTGTCATTGGTTGCAAATACAGTATGTTTTTCGGACAGCTTTTGTACCCTATTAAGTATTAATTATTAATGCCTGAAATGACTTACAAACTTGGAGATTAGGACTTTATGTGTTTTCCAGGGTAAATTTAGCCTTTTACTAGCATAGACATTTTAACATTTTACTCAAATAAAATAACAAAAAACAATAATCCCTCTCAAATACTGAACCAACAAGTTGATTAAGAAGGCAGATTCAGTTATGGGGAACACTGGATTTGCTGGAGGTACTAACAGAGGAGAGAATGAAGACAAAGTGAATGGCCATTATGAACACTGTAGCATGTCCCCCGACTTACACACTAACATTAAGTGATTTTAAATAATTAGTTGACCAAAACAAGTGTGTCAAGAAACAGTACTGGGCCATCGTTACTCCCTTGACAGTATTCTTTTATAATGCCTCACCGTCAACATCAGTGTCAGGCTGGTCTGATGTAGTAGCACAGATGAGCAATTTAAGAAAGAGAAGAACAAACTCTAAATTTCTTTGGAGGAAGTAGCACAAACTCTTTTTGTTTCTTAGGAGACTGAGTTCCATTAATGCGAGTAGTGACATCCTTTACAAATACTTTAACTCTGTGACAGCTGGTGCAGAGCCAGAGATGATTGTTAGCCTTTTTTCAAGCATATGTTAGTAACCTAGGAGGTAGCTCACAATATTGGGATGTGTTGTTTGAAGTTCATACAGGCAAAAGATTGAATTACTGAATGGGGTACGCAAATAATGTTTTCTGCAGTAAATGGAATCTCTTTTGCCCTTCTAGCACCCCATATTTGTGGTTTCTTCATCCATAACCAGCACAGTAACTTGCTTATGTGTTTCTGCTGAAAAGAGGAGCCAAAGCCTGTGCCATTTCAAAAATTAAATGCAGATGGTATGACTTTTATAGATAAGCTTATGAGGTAAGAATGTAGAGTATTTACAGCTTCAAGTTTTTTACCTCTGGAAAGACCAGCTTCCATTAGAGAGCCTTTGAAAGCATGCAGTACCTCACGCTGGAATCTGTTCATCAGCATAATAACGTTGAGGAGAGGCAGCTTACCAGGATTAGTTTTTTTTTCTTTTTTCATTTTCTTCTTCCATGTGCTTTTCCAAGTTCTGAATGCAAAATTAATTTATTCATGTTGCCATACAATCGATTGCAGTAGTCATCAAATAGATGTTGACTTGGGTCCAGATTGTCTCAGACCAAATCCTATTTAAGTTTGTTTGGATGGGGATAGACACTGTAAACCACTGCACCATCAGTTCTGTCTAAGGCTACCCATACACACAAACAACTGTCATGAGTCCAAAAAATATTTAATCCAAAACTGAGGATGTGGCACAGTTCAGTTGAAAAGGCTATGCCCCCAGTGTGTGCCACATTGGCACCAGACCCATCTTGGGGCCAAAAAATGTGCATGGGTTGCTAATTGATGATCCCATACATGTAGTAATATTTATGTTTATTGCAATTTTGTAGGTATTTGGCAGTTGTTATTTGGTCCTCATAGTGGTCCATATGTATAAATTAAACCAGTCAGCTATAAACATATATTTGAATTGATTTTTAGTTTCATTTGTATCTGAAATGAAGGGAAATTGAAATGTTTTGCACCATTGCTGTAATTCTGCACAAAGAACACAAGGGTTAAAAAGCCCATTACAAAATGCCTAATTGCAATCCAGAGTCAATTTCCTGCTTAAGCAGAATTTATTGTCAGAAATGAGTGACATTTTGTTTTACTATTAGCACATACCTTTAAAAATGCAGTTAAATTGTGATTTTGTTATGCTAATACAAATGCAGTTTATGACTGTCTTGATGTGTTTGGGTTAAAATCTATGTGAAACCTTTGTAATTTTTGCATTCATGCTGCGTTTCTAACAACTGGCTTAACCCACAGGTTAGGAAAAGCAAATATGCAGCATACAAATTTAAGAACTTTGTAGAGGTGTCAAGTGCAATCATAAAAACTCCTACTGCTTGTTGGAGACGCGTTCTATTTTCATGAGTCTGTCCTGGTAACAACTTTAAGGGGACACATTTCTCCTGCTTTCTTAATGGTTATTATAAGAACTCTAAGTCTTTTGATGTAATAACAGATATATCTCATTATGTAAACTACAGAAATGATGATTTATAGTTAATGTTCAGATGAGAAGCAAGTTATTTTCTGATAAATTTAAATGACTGTTGGTTCATTTCATATCTCAAGTGCCTATATTTAGGTTTCTTCTCACTCAAAACAAACCTTCTCATTTAATTTACTAAAATTCATGGAAAAAAAATTTAAAAATTGATGCTTTAGTCAAAATGGCAGCAAAACGAAAATGCATGACACAACCTATCCAAAGCGTCAGTTTTACTTAATTTGTTGAGCTTTATAATAGTAGTGTTTGATGTTAGAATTTTTTTAAAAAGCTTTGATATTCCTTGCTATTTACTGTGTCTAACTTAACCACATCTGAGTATGTTGGCCCCATCCAGAGCTGTTTTCTTGTCTCCAATGCTGCAGGCATCAGCTCTACTGCGGCCATGAACTAGGTTAAGCAAGTTTGAGAATATTATGTGCCTGCAAGTTGTTCAAGGATAATTATTTCTATTTTCATTCTGTGTGTCTTACATAGCAGGGCAATGTGACCTGCTGGTGGCTCCTTCTTTAAATGAGAAATATCCTCATGCTCCAGACATTTTGGCACTAAATATTTTACCTTTTACTGTTTTTTTTTTCTTTTTGTAGCTGTTAGAACATTTTTCATGAACCCCCAGTAACTTAAAAGGAACATGTTTATTAATCATTTTTAAACATTCAAGCATAATGTGTAATGTCAAAAGTTCATTTGGATTTTATTTTATTTGTCATAACTTTTAAACAGCAGTGTATGTTATGCCATGTGTTGTCAGTTTTGTGTTTTGATTTCCTGCTTTTAATGAATGTTGTGACATTGATTGATGCTTTATTTACCTCTTATTAAACTGGGTATTAAGACCTTCTTTATGTGACCCTTATTACCAAAAGGTAAATAAGATATTTAAAGTGAGCTTTTTACCAGATGAGGTTCTAAAAGGGAAGATGACAGACATGTTCTTTGTAAGCAGACAAATGCATGCATGATCACAAATATTAAACGCATCATTGAGTGCTTTGCGTGCTTTTAGGTATGCAGTGTGTTGTGCCATTCAATTGCTGAATGGTAGAAAGCCTAGCTTGGTAACTGGCTTGTTTCCAACACAGGGTAATTGGATTGAACTGAAGGCCAAAAACTGAATCAATAATTCTGTGGATATAAGCCTTTTTACTTTAGGAGCTGTAGTAACTTCCTTGATGCCGGACAGCTGCTGCCAGTATGTTGATTCAGACATATTAAAAGTATTTGCATAGCATATAAGCATTTTCAAGCAAAAGTTAATTTTAAATTTTGCCAAGTGGGTATACATAGTCGTTAATACCCGTAGAATAATTCAACACATTTTCAAGAAAGAGAACTATTGCTGGATGGCCTATTGTACAGAATGACTTTTAAACCCATTTTAACTTATGATTTTTGGCAGGAGCCATAAAGAATAATGAGCGCTATGTTATACAGAGTTTTAGTGACAACAGTTTGTTTTTTGCCAACTGATGAAAGGTTTCTTTAACAGAAACTTTTTTTTCACCAGTGAATGACCTACTACTTTACACAACAGTTTTACTGGGTAGGTAAGTATGTTCAGCACCACATATTATTATAATTGTGGTCTCAAGAGGGTGCTACATTCAGATGTTCCCTGAAGTAAAAATTAAATAGAAAGAAAAATCTATTCCGTTATGTGAGTGATTTACTGGTTCAGTAAGTGTGCATATTCCACACCTCTATATTAGTCAGATACTACATTTGTTCTATGTGCTAGCTTACTACTGCTTGAAGTGCATTATTCAAGGTTGCATTTTACTTCATTGTGTGTATGTGTTCATCTATAATGACAGCTCTGGGTAAGTGAGTACATAATCAATGTGCATGCACTGAAGTGAATGTCTACATGGAAAAAATTAACCACTTTATGCCAACTTGGCTATTGCAGAGCTCACAACAGTCAGTCAGTAGTAATCATATCACAATAATACATTCTGGAAGAATCAAAAAGTTTTTTCCAGATTAACTCCTCTACTACTGTGGGTCCATTTCCCCTGCCGTTCATTATTCTTTGGCATTAGCTGACGCCTCAGTAATATATAACTTTGGAGTCTGGACACTTTATTTGTACTCTGGGCTTGACTAATATAATGTAATATTTGTCTGTTTGTGTGCTTATACAGCATGCACAACAGTATGTATACATTTGTATAGGTATGTTTGTTAAGCTACAGTGTAATTCTGATGTCACCTTTATTTAAGGTTGTGCTACAAATTTGAAGTTCCTTAGCTAGGTTTAAATTATGTATGAAGCACAAAAATAATCTGAATGCTAATTAAATACTTTTATAGTGGAGATGTAGGGCTGGGATGAGAATTCTCTATTCAGTTTTTAGGACTGAATATTATTAAAAGTACTTTTACTGTTATGATTTTTTATGATGCAAAGTGCTACAAAAATTAAATCTTTAGTCCACACTAGTTCTGTAAAATCACCGTGACCAGAATGGAGTTTAATCCTGGTCTTCTGTAACTGCATGTGGGAAAACAAAATAAGATAAACTCAAGACAATGCACGATCATTTAAATGCCACACTACACAACTTTGAGTTTGACAGCATTTCATATTTAACAACTGCAGTTGCTACATTACATTCTCTCGAGTTGGGTCTTGTTGCCTTGACTAGGAATCACTGGGAATGATGGATTATGCGACTCTCTCATGACTTCTTTGTCCAGTTTCATATTTTTTATGCACCATGAAAGAATTGTGAGGTTGACACATTTTGGCATCCAATCAAGATGAAGTATTTTTTTTTCTTTCTCTGGCCTGTAATGGTATGACAAAAATACGAGATGTCGAATAGATATTTGTGCTGGCTCTAAAGGTTCATGAACCTTGCCTGAGTTTGTGTGATTCATAACCTCAGTTTTCCTTATTTTTTTAAGGTAGCCATTGCTTCACTCTCTTCTTGTTTTTCTTGTAGATTGATCAGATTCTTTCCTAGCAGTGGACATTCTATGCATTGTACTTCCAACTAAGCATTCTTAGGCTTGTGCATGTACAAGAGTTGACAACCAATCTCTATAACTTTAGCTAAAAATCATTCCTGTTTGATTTTGTCATGGCTACTCATGAAGTAATATGACTGAGTCACTGAGTATGTTACATTATATGACTGTATGTCAGAAACACAAACAGTGACTGTCAGTGATTCACTAAGGTTATACAAATGAAGGCTATAACTAATAAATATCTTAAAACGTTGGGTAGTGTAACAGGGCTTAAATTACCATTGTCTTCTGAAAGATGACTTAAATAACAATGAAAGTGAGAGACTATAGTTGGAAGAAGATGTATCAGCTAGCAGTAAACCTTCTAGCCATGATCACTTTAGCAAAGACTCTAATTAGGCACAACATCAGTTTCAACAAACATTATTAGTTTGAATGTGTGACCCTGTAGTTAGGATATAGCGGGTTGGATGATGGATGGGTGTTTTTGAAACAAAGTACCATTTAATCAGTTAGTTTATAATGATGATAACATGGTTTTCCTTGCATTGAGATCTTGCTTAGATTTATTTGGCCCGTGACACTTCATTTTTTTTTTCATTCTTTTATTTAACACTTTAATACATTCTGATTAATTTTAGTATTTTTTTCAATTGGCAGCCTTTTTGCAAGCAAGCTTTGAAAAGTTATTGCCATATTAATGTAAACACATTTTATCAGAAAATCCCTTGCTCCTTTAAAATAACTCAGGTGTTACAGTTGTAAGATTGTTTTTCTTTTTTTCTCTCTCTCTCTTGGAAAGTTTTAGAGAATCAAAGTGGCCATTAATCTTGATTTGCTTCTGACAACTTTTTGTCTCACTTCCATTCCCTTAGGTAGTTTGAAAAAGCCATTATTTGAATGGTATTTTACTCAGCCCTTACATACAAAATGTTATGCCCAAATACATATAATACTACTTAAAATAAAAATGGTGACTGTTTTCTTCTACTGCACTTAACTTCCTACCAGTTCCCGTGTTTTTTCCTTTGCATTTTTTGAACATTGATCCCTTTGCACTGCCTCATTAATTTACCCTAAGCTGTTCTTCCAATGACAGGCCTGTTCAATGACTGAAACTCATTTATAATATAAGCAAGAAAGTGTATAGATAAGGCCATAAATTATCCCCATCATCGTTAGACAGAGAATGTTAAATGGAAAGAAAATATATGGTGTTTATGCCCTTGAAAAAGTACTTATTAGATTTCAGTTTGTGCAGCTCAAAGTTTTGTTAGCTTGCAGTACATTGATAGAGTTTCATGCTGACAAGTAAGTTTTAATTTAATTTCAGGGCTAATTTGATATATAAAAGTTTGTCAGTTTATTTTAGCCTACAGTGTTTTTGTAGATACATATGACTTTTTCACATTTTAGTTATTTCAAACATTAGGAGTTAAAAGCTGATTTGTTTTTTCAGTATCCTTGCCTTTTTCAGTTGAAATTGTTTTGAAGATATTTCCAATTAAATACCAAGTATCGTCATTTACTAATGATGGTCTTAAATTGAATATGAATATTATTTAGGTAAAGTTCAGTACAAATAAAACGTCACTTCTTATATCTTAAGAAGTCAATCATTGTGATTAATCTTGGACTCATTAAAGCTAAAGTATGTAATGGAAAATGTGTTTTTCTCTTTCCCTCAACTGTAACTGTTATTTTGTTAAAACAAAGTAAGTGTTTTAAATCATGAAAGTTCCTGAAAATGAAATCCTTTGAGGAATATTGAAGTTCCATTTCTTTTTCATGTTACAAAAAAGTGCCTCTTTTTGTTTGTTTGTTTTTAAGTTAGGAGCCAGACATGTTCACTTCACAACAAACTCTTCTTTAAACTAATCATTTACAGCCAGATTGTATCACAGAATGACTAAGTCTGGCTGCAGTCGCTATTCTGTTCTGTTGAAAATAAGTGCCACTGGATTGCACTACACTGACACACAAATCTTTATTCATTTACTCTCCACACATAATATAAGAACAGTCCACACCTTGGTAATATGTGCATTTGGCAGACAGATTCGGTGACACTTAAATGGTATGTTTGGTTGTTTATAATAATCCAGTACTAACTGTAAATATATGCACATCATCATCTGTTTTCTGGTTGTTGTACTGTATTCTTATTGAAAGCATCTGTAGAAATGGTACTTTATAAGTCATTTAACTGCTGCCAGAACAGATCCATTTTGCTCTGTTCATTCTTCGGGGACTTATACATCAGCAATCTTATTGTACCCCATAAAGGTTCACTTCAAGGATAATGCTTTCATTTGTTGCTGGGGCTTTTAAAATGATATTAAGCAGATAAAGGATGATTTGTTGCTGTTCGTTCTTTTTTTTCGACCCCATCTTGTTGATAGCTAATTTGTTTCCAAAGAACATTTCCTTGTTTGGTTTTATGACCTTCAATAGATGGAAAAGTACATTAAGCAAGGTGCAGCAAATTGAGGTGTCAGTTTTTGTTAAATATAAGGATCTGGACGTTTTTTAAGTATAAAGGAAATATGATCTGTGAATGAATTAAACCGGTATATTTGCATATGTTTACTAGTATGTTAAATGTGAAAATACATCAGATCATCCTGATGACATAATACCATTTAATAAATTGAAATTGAAAATATTTTTTTCTATTCCTGGTAGCAGTGAATTCTTAGCTTGTTTCAAAACTGTACTTATGATTTCATAAAGTACTTAAGATTAATTTACCTGATTTTGTTCATTGTAAGCGATTGATTCTCGGTATTGAGAAAAGGTCAGACAAATCACCTGTGTAATTATATATTGTATATGTGACTCCGAGTAGTTTGGCACCCCTAGAGAGAGAGAGAGCATAAATTAATAAAAACATGGCTAGGGTGATGTTTTAAACCAATCCGCCATTCTAGTAGAAGCACCAAGATGGTGTGGCTATAGGTTAGACTTTGGACTTATGGTCCTAGGATGGCGTTTCACCACCAGCAATGCTTTTTGGCAGACAAGGTCTCATCTGGAGTTAAAAATTTGGCAGTAAGATTTTGAGGAGACAGATTAAGGAGGTGAGAAAACATTTTATAGGTGCCAAATAGAACACTTTTGTGTTTAGGTAGGCTGTCATTGGGCATAGTGTTTATTACTATGTGGGTAAATTCCTTCTTTATTATACTTTTATATTATATTTTATTATAATTTAATGTAAATATTATTAAATTGCCTGGGAAATTGTTTTAGACAATGAGCCTTAGTTGCAGTGCCATCAGTTAATCGGGTAATACAAC
Source organism: Polypterus senegalus (assembly GCF_016835505.1). NCBI lineage: Eukaryota > Metazoa > Chordata > Cladistia > Polypteriformes > Polypteridae > Polypterus > Polypterus senegalus. The sequence continues at coordinate 276,097,697 of NC_053155.1, forward strand.
ATTTGTATTTTTGTTAATTATATTTATAATATACCAAAGGCTAATATTTTCAGGCAGTGTGGTATAGTGGGTAGGGCATTGGACCTGTGACTTTAGTCCCTGTGGTTATGTGTTGTAAGTGCCATGGAAGAAGAACAGACATCCTGGCCATGATGGAGGAGGATTTCTTGCCCAGCCAGGATGGACCAAGCAGATATGGGTGCTGAAAGCAGTTCGCTCCCCCATATGGCAGGTGACAGTGTTCCTCAGAGCTGAACCGAGTCAGGACACATGCAGGGTATGCTGGGAAATAGGAGTTTGGTAACAGATCCCTGTCGGGGTCCTTAGGTGCTGCCAAAGGGATCTGTCAAGGGAACACTGCCCTGAGCTGGAAGTTCACCAGACGACTTGTGCTTTATACCGGGAACAGTGGCACGCCATGATAGCTACCCAGATGTGCTGTGGAAATACTTTAGCACAATTGGGCCTGAACCTGAAATGGATAATTTTCATGGGTGGTCAAGATTTGTTTGATGAGGACAGGACTACCTGGAGAAGCTGGCATAAAGGCAGCTCCATGATCAGTACATTGCAGAGTCAATATGCCTGGGTGTGTGGTCACCAGCGGGTCAAACAGATGGTGGATATACAAGTTACCTTTGAGACAGAGAGGTGTGGGCACAAGGACGATGCCACGAAAGTGCCATGTCTGTGTATGCTGGTCTCAGAGCTGCTTTTTTACGGAATTCTCTGGTAGTCCCGCCCCTTTGGACAGTTAAGTACGTGTATGAGATATAAAGTACTGTATTTGTGGTTAGTAAGATAGTAGTGTTAATATGTATTAATACAATGATTAGATCACTGAACCCGCTTATTCTTAAACATGCTCTATACAATTACACGTGAGTGAAAAATTAGATCAATTCCTGCTTTTCCAAGTAACTGGGATTTTGTTGATGGCAAATGCAAAGCACAGTTTTACAGAAAAGTGTTTTTTTTTTTATTTAAATGGGTAATCAAGAATAGTGTGAAATTTGAGTATATGTTATTATTAGATGTTTACAATTTTCTGTTTACATCATTCTCATTTAGTTTTGTGTTTTTCATCAGTTGCATGTTGAAGCTTGTTTTTTATTCCTTCTAGCCATAGCCTTAGGCAGACAATAAAACTTATTAGTGAAAATAATGACTACCGAGTACTGCATATTTTCAAATTTTCAGCTTTACACAATAATCTCAGTAATAACTAAACAGTAACTGTGCAGGGGGAGAGGAGATTATGGTAGTACATTTGTGTGTATTGCTTGTCATCCAGCTGCATACTGAATGAGTAATTAAATAAGTACTTATGTAACTGTATCCTTGAAGTATAATTTTACATTATGCATGTTTGCTGTAAGGTACAACTAAGAAACTGTACTCACTGTAATACTTCCACTTTCATGCTTCACTTTCTTTTAGAAACCAGAAGACAAAGCCACTGTAAAAAAAAAAATTGAAAAAGCAACAAAGTTTAAAGCTGCCAAGAAAATCTTGAAGAGGAATTTCAAAGTCAATACGAAGTTAGTCTTTACAGAAGAAGGAGAGGTATGCTATTTTCATATTTATCTCATTTATTCATATTTTTTCATTTATCAAATAAATGTTTTTGTAAATTTGTTATTATTTTATAATTTGCATTATTTATATAATTTTATATACTATTATACTATTAATGTTACTACTGTTTCAGTAAAGGCTTCATATCCCTGAATGCTTAATATCTTACCTCTGTTATAGTAGCAATTTAATACAGCAGCTGAACTGTCTACTGTAAAGCTCTCGGGCTGTGAAAATGATTGTATTTTCAATAAAAACAGAGCCCATCCAGGCAGCATTAAGCTCAAAGAAGGAGCCAGTCCTGGACAAAGTACCAGTGCATCACACAGCCCACTCATGTCCATACCTCCACACAAACTCCCACTGTATCAGTTTGGAATTGGCAGTTTAGTTAACCAGCATGTCTTTTGGGATGTTGGAGTAAAACCTGTGTGGACTCTCACAAACAAGGACTGAACACAGGATTCAAACCCAGGAGGCTAGATTGACAAGGCGTCAGTGATAAACACCGTACTAGAATAAAAAATTTTTTTTTTGGGATGCCCTGTCCAGGTTTTTCTTGTCTCATACAAAATTCTGTCAGGATGGACTTCTGTGTTACCCGCAGTTAAAGATATACTTAAATCACTATGCAGATCATTACATTTTCCATAATACTGCATGTGTCAATTTAAATTAATAGTTACAAGTCCGTGGAAATGTTTCCAGAATGTCAGAGAAGTCATGGATAATTTAGTCAGTGAAATTTTTGTTATATAATTGGTGCTGTACATGCTTTGTTATGAACATTTAGTAAATTTTATAGTGTGGTAGAAATTTTAAAAAAATAGTTTCAACCCTGTGGTGGGCTGGCGCCCTGCCCAGGGTTTGTTTCCTGCCTGTTGCCCTGTGTTGGCTGTGATTGGCTCCAGCAGACCCCTGTGACCCTTTAGTTAGAATATAGTGGGTTGGATAATAGATGAATGGATAGTTTAAACCAAATTTAAACCAAATTTTGAAATCTTACAGCATTTCAGAGCAAATTCTAAAATCTATAATAGTTAAAACCTAATTATAGACTCCTGATTGACAATGCTGTCTTCCATTACAGATGAATACTTTCCTTGTCAGGATCAGTTAAGTTGTTTGTTAGTAATACAGTAATCCCTAGTTTATTAAAGAACACTCACAGAGAACACTCAGAGCCTATATATTTTATAGTATTGTTTTAAAAATTGTTACAGTTCAAAAAGCTTTTTTCCTTTAACAGTTAGTGGCTAAAATGGAAGAAGTTTGAAATATGGATACATCATGCATATTTACTTGGTAATTGATGAGTTGAGTTAGTGGTTATTTTAGTATCGTTTGAAAACTCACTTCCATTATCTGCATAACAGGGAAGAATATACACTGGATTGCTGTCTGAAATTTTATATTTCTATGCCAAATGCTTAATAAGGTTAAAGGTAGTAGAACAGATAAAATAGGAAATGACAGGATGAAAAGGTTGATTTTAAGAATTTATAGCATTTGGAAACGAACAGAACATAACCTCTAGTGGACGAGTAAAGGAAAATTCACATAATACCATATCTGCCACCCCAAAAATGTCTTTTTAGTTTTGTAAACCTTTAATAAAAAATTAACAAATACAAGTAATAATGGTTTTGCTGGCATTCAGAATTAATGTTTTTTTAGTTAGTTTAGTTTTAGCCCAGATCCCTTCTAAAAATCTTTTGCCATTTCTACAGCCAATTCCTGTGTGTTTTATAGGTTTATAGGTTCACTGTCACATGTAGAGTACAGTGAAAACCTCAGTTTCCCTGAAGCTAATGATCTCCAGCATAATGATAAACCCATCCTCCAGATGATAATATACTAAATACTGAAAAAATCCTAGTAGTTGTTAAACTGTTTAAACACAGTATTGAATTGTTCAACAGCACATCAGTGGCTGAATAGAGGCAATCTCAACATTTAACTTTTATCCCATCAGAGCAGCGAATATGTGAATTACGTATTCCCAATCTTTTACCAATTGATGGCATATGTAATGACATAACTATAATAATAATTTTATTTATATAGTATTTTTAATTACGTAGTCCCAAACTTTAACCAATTGATGGTGTTTATAATGGCATGGTAACAATAATAATAATACATTTTATTTATATAGCACCTTTCACTTTTTGCTTTTAAATACATGTCCTTTATTTCAGGTAAGATTGTTATTTAAACAGTCTACAAGTTCTTATCAGTACCTGCACAATTCTTGGTGTAACATTTCAGTTTTCTAAAACATCCCTCACAGATGCAATTAGATGTTCAAGTCTGAGTGTGTTAAATGTACTACAGTGATGATGTTTTATTTTTAGTGACACAGTATTGTTATAGCCAGTGTTCCATTGCTCTCTAGAAGTTTTTATTTATTTTTGGCCTCATACACTTCTTATTCTTGAGAGACTTTGTTGAATGTTCCTACTTTTGCCACAGGTTAACTTGCGTAGTCCAAAAAGTGGATAATGAAATTAACTGTCACATATTGTACCCACAACTTTAATATGTCATGCAATTTCTGGGTGGTTAAAGGCTATAAAGGTTAAAGCTTTACTGTCTGCAGTAGAGTTTCAGGTTATGAAAGTTTGTTTTACCAATTAATCAGCAGGATGTCACTCACAATACCAGAATCACTTTGAAAGATGTACTTTGTATATGAATGTTATTCTATTTGAAGACAAAAAAACAAGATACCATACACACCCTTTATTCTGCTACATCTAAACAACCATGTATGTAATTAAAAAGTGACATGTATAATGTCTATTATTTCACTAAATGTCATTTATCAATACCCAAATGATGATAGAAAAAAAACTTTAAATAAAAACAAGCTATATAGCTGAGTTCAAAACTCTCCAAGTAATGCATTGTGCTACCATCATTTTGTCTTCAATAGCATTTCATAAACTGAAGTCTGAATGCTGTCATCTCTGTCAATAAATGTCCACACGTCAAGTGTCTAAGTAACAGCAGATTAATTTGCACCCAGACTTCTTATTTATTCATGAAGAAGGCGTGTATTGCCAGATATTCTGCATAACAATTTATACATTCAGAACCCAAAGGTGTCATTTTAATCAGTCTCTTCTGCATCAATCCATTTATAGAATATTTAAACTCTGCTTGTCCAGAGAGCATATTTTTGTAAGCCCTCTTGTGTCATCTTCTGATTGCAGACCTATACTTGACATGAATATGTTCTGCGGCATTGCAGTCAAATTTAATCAGCTGATTTGAGAGGCAAGAGATTGCAGCTTTTTTATTTACAGTCATGAGCTGCAAACATCTTGAGGTTAGAATTTAAGAATATTTATTAAAAGTCACAAATTGAATAATCAAATATCGCACACATGTAGGACCAACCTGTCATTGTCTTTTTTTCTTCACCATGGCATACAGCTCTTCCAAAAGCTTGTAATTTTGTTGTAGTCTCCCAGACTTCACATCTAGTAAGAGAACATTCTTCCAGTAGGTAGATATAATGCCTTCCTTAAAACATTATACAGAGAGAGTCAGAAATTAACAGAGAATCTACTGAAGGATCTTGCCAATAATTAAAGGCCTAAGCAGAGTGCTTGTGTATGCTTGGTATACATTTAGCTGTTCACTTTTGCTCTGGGAACAAATTTAAATTAGTTAAAACTGTAGTTAAAACATGTTTTTAAATTAAACTGTTAAAACCCCAAATAAAAAGGTAGGGCTAAAGAAAGGAGAGTTGATATTCAAGCCCAGGTACTCAAGTGTCACTCTTGCATTTGAGACCTGGAATCTCAAAACTTAGAATTTCTAATAACCCATGAGAATTAAAAAAAAGGCATATACATTAACTATTGACAATCTATGCCTTGAAAAATGCTGGTATATATTAATATTAATGTTGTAAATATTTTCATATTACAGTTCAATATTCATGAAATAGCCCTAATAGGCCAGCTGTTTTAGGTGCAGTCTTCTGCTTGAGCAATTATAGAATTATTTTTTTGACAGCACACAGACATTAATTTCCAAAACAGAGAATCAAAACAAGCAAGCGCAAATAAACTTATTTTTATAAGTTGATTCAACTCCAAGTTCCAGCAGCCCATATAAATAGACCTTTGACTTGATATCTTTTTTAAAAGACTTAGAAATTGAGAATTGTTTATCATATTCTGCCTAGTAAGTAGATCTTGAAAGGATTTTTTTTCTCAACACAGTTTATGTATTAGTGTAGATTTTGATGTACCTGGCCTGAAACCGATCAGATGATTCTCTTTACCTGAATCTTTGTGTCAGTTTATAGACAAATTTGGCAAAAATTTGGAGTTGTGCATTCTTCTTTTAGTTTAATGACTACTCTAGTCATGATCTGATTCCAGGAAGAGAAGGTGAAGCACAGAATCACAACAAAGTGTTTTTAGAACAAGATAGTCAATTCATACCAGAGCAACATTTACTCAGTGTAGTTCAGAGTGTCATTCTGTCCTCTTCTCATCTTCAAACTAAGATTTATCTTTTGGCTCAGTTTTGCCTGTCCCGTATGATAGACTTGTAATATGCTTTCTCTGAAAACAGAAAGGTACGCTGTGCTGATCAAATTCCTTTTTCCAGCATAAATGTCTTACATAACAGAGAGAAGATCTGTTATGGTGCTTTCCAAATGGCCCTACCAGTTTTTCTTGTTGTTGTGCTTTTTCCATTAGTTGAGGCAGCATTTATGTAATGCTGTTAGGAAGAGGTGAGCAAACTGGTATTGTGCGCAGTTTGCTTCCTGCTTAAACAAAGTATTTACTGTATATAATGCGTGTATTTAAGGGAATGCAATCTAATCTAATCCTGAAAACGAAAAATCAGATATCGAAAAAGTACTTCGCAGTTTCAAAAATGGGAAAAACAATAATGTGGTCCCCTCCCATCAGGAAACCAGTTTTCTTAAATATCAATAAAACACCTATAGGAATACTCCACCCAAAAAGGATTTTTTTGTATTACTTAACTCAAGTAGTTTATAATGATGGCTGATTGAGAGGAAAAGTTTATAATATAATGAAACCTAATGGTGTGTTGTACAATGGCAAATGGTGTGAAACACATCCATGAGAAAATAAAGAAAAAAACCCATGGTATTCCATTTCTTTTGTCTAGTCATAGGCTTCAAAATGTGCAAAACACATGGATTATTTATCTTGTTTTTGCTAACGTTTTATTAACAGATACTTCAGGGAAAAAGTGGTGTATATTGAAAACATGAAAATAAACAACTTTAATATTGCACTTCTAAATTGAAGACAGGACACTTGACCAGTAAATGAGGTAGAGAGAGACAGGTCTTCAGTTGAAAAGCACAGAATGTTTTTGAGCATACAACTGGATAGTAAACATGTGGATTACGCGACACAAGTGGCATGAGAATTTTTGTCTTTTTTCCATGGATGTTTTTCATATTGTTTGCTGTTGTGTAGCAAAGGTCACAATTAGGTTCCATTTTATCATGCATTTTTTTCTCTTGTTCTATATGAAAACATGAGATTGAACGTTTTTCTTGGCTATCACTACAAATTATGTAATGCAACATAAACAAAGTGCACAAAAGCACAAGAATGGAGGAGACAGCTCAGGGCATATGAGTATATACATATAATAGTAGTACTCTTTCTACACAAGCCAACTGTGTGACAACATTCAAAAACTTAAAAAAAAAAAAAAAATGTCAGAGGTACATCAGATGAAATGAGCCTTACAGCACAAAAAAAACTCTCCGGATACCAAACCTATGGTATAAAAACCAAGAGCTGATTTAGCAAAAGTTGGATAAAGAGGGACAACTGTATGAAGTATATAACATTCAGTCATTTTTTTTGCAAGTAAATGGTATTTTCTTACTTCCTGAATTTAGACTTATTTAAGTCTAAAGCTGTGGAATTCCACCCTTTAACGATTAAGATAAGGTTTAGTTTTAAACCGAGTAACCAAGATGTAGGAACTTTAGCCAGAAAAAAAAAAAAATATTTTCCCACTCATATGATATAATTCTCATTCAATGGAACACAAAATTGAAATAGTCAAGCTACTACCTGTAACCACATGAAGTGAAATAAGTGTTCCTCCATTGTCTAAACCCACTTTTTCCATACCCTCATGTACTCCATCTTGGCCACTAGTTAAAACACCATGTGTATGTTTGGAGTGGGAGGAAACTGGGAATATCCGAAGAAACTGCAAACTTCACTCAAAATACGTTTTATATCCATGGAGCTGTGATGGAGTCACACTAAACAGTATGTCACATTTATTCCCATGAGTGAAAAGAAAAATATTACATTTTTTGTAACTTTTTTTATGATCATCTTTGTGGTCTCTCTTATACCACCTTTATTGGATAATAACAATGTAATATTTAACAGATGTGTGCATAAGATCTAGCCAAGTTACTTTTTAACATCCTTAATTAAATTATTTACATTTCCCATATTCTTACCTTGTTAAAATGCATTTTTATAGTGGTTATAGAAATTGATTTTATTTGGATTATGTTGTAGACATGAGTGAAACTGAAAGACTGAATTTTAGGCTGCTTCAACAGGCAAGGATATACATACTCACTAATTAACATATGTTTTGTTAAGTAGCATTTTTGTTGACCATTTAAATTAAATTGTACAGAGTATTGATCAAAATGCCTGGAGATCCCATTTTAAGTTTTTTGTTGGCTGGAAATGGAGGCGTTGTAGGAGGATAGAACGAATGAACAGAAGGCATAGTGTTGCTTTTGCCAAGAAACATCATTATTAGCAGTAAGCATCAGTTTGCACTTAATAGCTGTTTCATAGTGGGGAAGATAATTGCAAATTGAGAAAAGTCAAACTTAACCATGTAATGTAATTATAAACTCTTCTTTCATAGCTACTGGTTTCTGAGCTCAGTCAGCAGCAGTGCATCTAGTGCTAACTATGATATTGCCAGGACACATTTTTCTAATTTGTCAATTTCTCGAGTCTCAGTGTGTAGTGTAGAAACAGTGTGCACTGGCAAGTGACTGCCCAGAAACACATTACTCGTGTATGTCATTTCAAAGATATCTGCAAACCCTTTCAGTAATCTTTCCTAGCTATTTAAATAATAGCTTTAGATTATTTGTGGAGACTGGAAATGTTTGCCTTATGCCCAGTGTTGCCTGAAGAGGAACCACCTACCCAGGTATGAATAAATGGGTTAGAAAATAAATGGATGAATGCCTTCTGAATATTGAGAATTTTGGGGTTTGCATATTTTCAAATACTTTCTTAAAATTGGATTTAGTTTATACAGCTCTTAAGAGGCTTTTGACCTCTAGTCGTGTTTTTTCTTTGAAGTCAATATATTGTGTGGGGACAGGAATTCACAGATCCCTCTTGTAAATTAGCTATTTCACTTGTTCTTTTACATAACAAAAAGCAGTTTATTACAACTACATTTATCTGATGCTTTCCTTTATGTGTCTTAACAGCAGACATCATCATTTTCAACCCAACTTATACAGTTGCTTCAGGGTTGGGACAAAATAGATTCTTAGATGTGTGATTGAGTCTCCTGTGGTTCTCATTTGAGCAATTTTGCATTGATGCACAAAACTCCATAATTGAACTTTAATATAAGCTTTTAAATGAAAATGAACTGGAAAATATGAAAAACATTGCTGATAAAGAAAAGATAAAGTGCAAACAAAATGATAAATAGAACAAGTAATATATTATATCCTAGGACCTAAGGAACAAGTAATAAACCCACCTTAATAAGAGGGTAAGTGTTTACATGTCCATTTTGTTGCTGTGTCTCTGTTATTCCAACAGAGGGCACATTACATACATTAGCATTGCTTTAGGAATCCCATACCAAATGGCATATAACAGAGGCATATGCATTGCATGGTGCATTGTAAATGTTAATGCTGAGGTCTTTATTGTTAGATTTCAACTGTCTTAATCACCCATTAAACCTAAATGTATAAATTATTAGGTTTAAAAAACAATAGAACTCACAAAGTAATTAAAAAAATACAAATCTCTATATATAATCTTCATTTGGATCTTGATCTTTGTTTGTCCAAATGAATTAGAAGAAGCAGCACTAGATGGTAGTAGAGAGACAGCTAAAACATAGGCATTGCATTAAGAATCTCCTCCAGGCTTATACTACTGAAGACTGTAGTACTCCAGTCACACCTCAAAACACAGACATTCAAACTAAACAAATAGTTGTGCTTTAAATTAACTAAAGAGATCTTCATTTAGATCTTTGTCCGCGAATTCCACGCATGCATAGACCACCTTCCAGTTTAGTACGTTGTTGTTACTCACGGATGTCAACAATAAGCTGGAATAAAGAAAGGGGTGGTGGACAGTGTTACGCTGGTTAGCTCCTGAGGCCTGGTTAGAGAATGAGATTGCCGAAGATAAAAGGTACGTGCCTACTTAACATATGAATGAAAGAAAGACAATGGGTAAAATGAATGACAATGTAACAGCACGTTCCAGAAATTATTATTGTTACGTTGTAGCCGGCGAGTGCTGCGCGTCTCACAGTTGTACCGTGGCTTGCTCACATGTCAGTGAAGTGATCCCTATTTATGCTTTAACTCTTTGAGGGCTGAATATTTTTCCGTGGAAAGCACACAAAGCAATGGCCTCACACATACGTCAACATTAAACATCTTTTTCTATGTGCTGTTGGCGCAAGTTCAGCATCTCTGGCGACAGTGGCTGCGTGGGGGGCACCTTGTTGGCCAACAGGAATACATGGTGGGCCGGCTGCCTGGCTGTCTTCGCACAGCAGGTGGGTGGTGGTGGCGGTTGCAGTGTGATGCAATATGGTTTGTACCTCTTATCATCATAAATGGTGGTCCTCCCAGGCAAACGCTGCTAAAGGTGCATCAGCTACACGAAAGTGTTCAGCACCACGATCAGCTGGGGACTGATCGAGATGATGCTGGTACCTCACTTCCGTTTTTGATATCCGATCTCTAGATCAGAGTCCGACAGGTCAGAGTCCTATTGAACAAAATGACGTATAACGTCCACCGAGTATTTTGCTTTGCACGTTTGCTTTGGTCTCTCGCCAGATGTCGGTGCCATTTTACAGGCTGTATACTCTTCGCTACTCCTGCACCTGTAGGGAATCGAGGTTCAATCAACAAAGCTATGTAACTTTCCTTCTAGTAAAGAGAGTCAAACTAAAATGTAAGGGTGAGTTTTGTTGCAGTTTATAGCTAATTACCGTCCTCTACTCGTGAATTTTGACAAAAGTCAACATCAGCCCTGAAAGAGTAAAAGAGGCTGGATACCTATGTGTCCGCCTTTTATAACCATTGCTCCGTGTATATTGCCTTACTCTTTGGATTGCCACAAAGCAACCTGCGAGATTGAGAAGTCATCGTGAGAGGAAACGATAGCGTCGTGAAAACGAGACGGACTGTGAACGGACAGAAGCAGAAATACTCCCACACCACCACATAATTACTATTCGTACAATGATCCCAAGTAGGCCGTTCCCATCAAATCAATGTCCAAGGGTTTTCTTTTGTAATTTTGTTTCCCTTATAAAAAATCATAATGCTGTGCGACAAAGGGCCCAGTTCATGACTAGCAGCCGCGTTTAAACAGGGAGCCCTTTACAGACAACTTTAACACACGCAACGTGGTTGGGCGCACATGGCTAGTATATAATAATAGAAGCACACATATGTACATGAGATATTTAACGTAACCCATCTAGTGTAAATGCCAGTTGTTCAGAGAGAGCTCAGAACCTGATTATAAAAAAAAAGGAAATTCATTTGCTATTGGGATATTAAAAACAAATACAAAGGGGGTGAGAAATGAATATCAGGACTCTGGGCTGGGCCAATAAATGTAACCAACAATCAAATCTCTTAATCTTATAGCACAAGCTTATGTGAATAAGTAAGGCCCTCCCTTTAATGCTGTTTCTCTCTGATCATGATGCAGACACTGGAGAATGTGTATCACAGTGCCACATGTAGAAATATGGCCAAATGTTTTCTTTTTTGCTACACTTTTTTTGTTTCCATTAACTGTGTCTCCTAATGTGTTCAAAATCAACGAGATAGATGCTACTAAAAGGGTAACCATTATGTTTTGTTAAGTAATTTGAAAATACTGAAGTGCATGTTAATTTAAAGAAAACTGTTAGAACACAGGCATGTGTTTCTTTTTCTTGTTGACTCACTGATGGAAAATATGCTAAGCTGACACAATACCACCTGCCATTTACTGTATTACTTTATTATTTATTATTTGATTGATACCTTTATCCAAGGCAACTTACAACATTTAAGATGGAATTGATTCCGTGTCTCTTTTTTTTTTCTAATTGGAGTGTGACTTGCTCATGGTCAGACAGTGTCAGTAGTCGGATTTGAAGTCCAAAGCCTTAACCACTACGCTACTCATTTATAGGGTGGTCCAGATCGAATTATGCAATTTTCATTACGCTATAACTTATTAAGTTTATTATATAGAAAATCACCCAAAAAATCCCGGACCATCAAGAAGTGTGTGAACTGACGACATGAAGAATCATCTTGCTGCTGAACTGGAATCGTCCCCGCATAAGTCAAAGTCATCTAGACGATCTGGATCTGCATAATTAGATCTGGACCACCCTGTATTATTGTATTGTGTTAATAAAGGAAAGAAGAATTAAATTTATTGTATTATTTTTCAACACAAATAACAATATTCAAACAGTTAAAAAAGCATCATGTATGTAAGTCAAAAATCAATATAGATTATGATTTTGTTTATAATCACATAGTCTGAATCGTAATTCTGTTTAATTGTAAAGTGCCTAGTGTTTAACTACATCTTTATGCAATATGTTTGTGTAAAAATATTTGTCATATAAGTTAAAGTGTCAGTTGTTGCTGACATGGATAAACTCTCTGTTTAAAGCATCTTTCTCATCAACTACCAGTTTGCAGTGAACTTTAATAGTCTTTGTTTAATGTATGGAAAATGTCAAGTGTATTGAGCCTTTTTGAAAATATAAGACACCCTGATAGTAAAAGCCTGATTAATCATTTGAGCTAAAATAATTCTTCTTTGGCTCAACTGGCTAATTGAGGACTTGACTTTGTGTCCTGGGAGGCCAGTAGGGATAACCAAAGAGATCTCTTTTTTATGTGTTCTATTGACAAAACTGACTTCTTAAAAGACTAAATATAAAGATGCTTTGAAATAAACCCTATTGCAGTGGCAGACACAGACTAGAATAGGTGAAACTCTTCTTTAAATAAAATAACAAGTAATCTGTATAGGGACAGCATTTATTATAGCATCAAAAGCTATGTTGTTCATAAAGTAATAATCATTTTCAACATTTTACCTAACTTCTGTTCCATACATCCATTTACTGAACTTGTTTAATCCAAATGTCATGTGGAGAGTGGCAGTCAGACTAATGGCAGGAATCAACACAGTGCCAATCTCCTTGTTCACACCCACACTCTCTTATAGTAGGCTAATGGTGCTTTCACTGAAGACATACATGTATTATTTCATATGTTGTTTGCATGTTGTCTTTGAAATTGTTTTGTTTTATTGGGATTTTGTATAACTTTGTAATTAAAGGCAAATGCCACAGTGAAAACAATAGAATGTAATGTAAATTTGCATATTTCTTTAAAGCATAAACAAAGTAAATGAGGGTAAGTCATGGCAATGGATAAATAGAACCTTATTTGTCTCCAGGAGGAGATTTGGCAACCTCGTTAGATTCAACCAAATCAGTACAGAAGAATGCATTATTTAATATGGGTTACCCGGTAAGTTAGTAAGGAAGGAATCCAAAGAGAAAATGAATCTAGTTTGCTAAAGTTTAGCATATTTAAAGGCATAATGTTTTTTATTTAATCAAATAGCACATATCTATAACAGTGTAAAATGGTGATTGTGAGTGATTTCACCTTCCCTGAAACTGTCTGGAAAAATCAACATTGGAAAGACTGTGGAGGTAACAGGCATGATGCTTATGGAAGAGTTATGCCAGCCACAAACTAAAAATGAAAACCATCAGTTAATATTAATCTTACTAGGCTGACCCGCCTTTTAAGGCGACCGACTTTTAAGTTGACCACTTCTTAAGGCAATTCAATATGTAGATCAATTTGATATTTTATACAAACTCATTAATTTGGTTATATTGTATTTGAGCGGTATTACTTCAATACTCGTAGTTTCTGTTATTTTTGTGATGAAATTTAAACTTTTATTCTATATTGAGGTCGCCCTTTTGAACCCCCCTGTTATTTACTATGCGGTGAGTCATTTGTACTCCTTTAACATTAATTATTCCCAGAGACATAATTTTGTCTATTTTTCCAGCGCATCGCGCACAAAAGCAAGGGAACGATGGGAGCACCAGAACTCTGCTCACATCATGTTGCATCATGTGATAAGCGGAATACCGCTACGCTTTCCACTCATGGGACGGAAGGACAATTCCGACCGCTTTTATATAGTAAGAGCCTGGAGTAGAAAATCATCTTTTACCTGGAAAAACGAAACTACAAATCCCATCGTGCATTGCAAAATGCACGGGGCGTGTGTGAAACTCCGCGCCTGCGTAGCACTCACGGGACGGAAGGACAATCCCGAACACTTTTATATAAAAGGATGTTAGATCCTTCACAGAGCACATCATCACAAGGCATTTTGCATTACAATTAGTCTACAATTCAAAGTAACAAACTGAATATTATTCAAAGCATTACATTTTCATACCGGGTATTGGTTATCACATTGTTTTGTTTATCAAATAATGAAATGCCTAAATTGTGCACTGTTACTTCTGTTGGCATTCTTTTTTTTAAATGAATAGTTTTACCTTTTGATCTTCAAGCATAATATAACAGCATTCAATGTGAAAAATGTACAGAAATTTACAAAGGTGGCAAATACGTTCTTCATGACACTGAGCTATACCCAATTATTTCTACATCTTTTTTTGGTTTCTAATAAAAATGTCATTGTTTGAAAAGTTTTGTGCATATTGCCTGATGAACTGCATGGCGTTGCAATGGTTAGAGCTGCCACCCCACAGGTGAAGGGAATTGGTTTTAAATCCCAGCCTCATCACTGTGTAGTCTCACTGTTCCAAACTTATTATAAATATGTCTGGAGATGTCCATTAATAAATGTTGTTTAAAAGTCAGTGGGGGACAATTAGATACTTCACTGAGTGTCACAAACCAATCTAATGCCTCATGAACACAGCCCTAAAAACCGGGGCATTGATATTGAGCTGCAAAGAGCAGTGGTACTGTTGCTAATCTGGTCCAACAGAGAGGAGGAGGATGAGATTTGGAGCATGTGCTTGTTGTCACACCTACCACAAAGCAAACCAGAGAGCAAGCTTTCAATTATGAGGAACTGTCTACAGTTGAAAAGTCGCCTATTAAGACCTTTATTAAATATATACATGTTTGTTACGTTTGCAGAAAGCACATTGCACTTGTTAAAAATGAACATAACCTACTGAATGGGAATGACTTTTCTGTAACATAAGATGACATTCAAAGACTTCATTGGAGTAGCGGTAAAAGTGAATGATAAGTTGTGCTGTGTGTGCTCTCTCTTGTTCAGTTACGATGATAGTGTAGGAAGTGCTGTATGATTAAAAGAACTGGAACTCAAGTTTGTGAAAATATCAGTTGCAGGATATGCATGCAAAGTAAACGATGTGTCATACCTCATCAAAAGGAGCTGAAAATGATTGCCATTAAGAGAGTTGGTAACGAAGAGCTACAGGAGATGATGATATCAAAACACCCAAATTAGTAAATGTGCCTAACAGCAGCAGTTGGATGTATGAAGGCTACACATCATCTACCTTCTGACTGCACATGTAATTGAACAAAGTTAAATCAGTTAAACACGCCATGCAAGGATATAGCCGCAGCATTTTAATTCTGGGTATATACATAGACTGCAATTCTTATCTGAACTCTGTTTGCTGTTGTTATGCCATATAGTGATTCAGTAGTCAAAATGGCAGAAAGACATTGTAGCAGACAGAAGCACTTCTCAAACACAAGTACCTGCAGTGGTCTACGTGAGTGGATATCTGTCTAGTCTATCGTTGTACTTGTCACAATGTACAAATTAATCATTAAAGACAGTTACCTTGTGCTATTATGATCCTGAATGGATAACAGCAATTTTAACTTTTTATTTTCTGTCAGCTTCAAGTGTTTTATTCATTTGCTTTCACTCTCTTCCTGAAACTCGGGCAGTTTAAAGTTCATGGAGTGGAGAAATTAGAGATGGGTGTTGTAGGAAGTAGCCTTTGCAGCAGTGGATTTTGCCGCTATTTACTACAAACTTGAGCTGTATATATATGTATTTATATATATATATATATATATAAATGAGCTGTCTCCAGATGTGTATTCTTGTTTTAGAATCACGTCTAGCCCTGCAAAACTACTGCCAGTGTGGAGTTTACACCTTCTCCCCATGTTTGTGTGGGTTTTATTTCCACATCCTAAACTCATGTATGCTAAGATAATTAGTAACACTAAATTTGCCCAGAGTAAGTGAGCATGGTTGTGTGAGGAAATGTGTATCCAGTGATGGACTGACACGTCTTACAATTTGTTTTTTCCCAAAATTGACACATTATGGTCTAACCCTCCACAAACCTGAACTGGATCAATTGCATTCAAAAAGAGATTCAGGAAGGATTGTCACTTTCTTATTTATTTATCATTTTGCATGTGATGGACTTGCTGAAAAGTACTTTTGTAAAGTTGCATAAGGAATTGTAAATTGCTTCTTGTCCCTAAGTGACCTTAATTTTATCCTCACATGAAGAAAACTGTTTTCTTATTTGAGTCTTTTTTTTCCTAATTATAGATGGTACAGCAATGGCCCCCAACTCAAAAATCAGTTGTAAACGATGAAGAAGATGATGATGCCACCCCTGGTATAAATATGGAAAAAGCAAGGGAGAGGTTGATTGAGGAGGACAAGTTTGATAAAGAAGAATACAGAAGAAAAGTCAAAGAAAAGCATCGGGTAAGGAGGAATTGATTCTTGATGAGTTTTTGAATTATTTTATACAAACAGAACTCTGTAAGATGTTTGCAAATCACTTAAATTTTAAAATGTATGAGTTCTGTGCTTAGCCTTTTAAAATTCTAATTTATACTCTTTTGTGACTAGCTACCATTTTACACTAATAGTCTATTGCATATATACTGTAAGAATGCAGTATCAGTTAGTAATGCAGTGTGTGCCCACAGAGAGGGCAGAATACCTAACAGTGACTGTTGTCCTTGCTTGTTGGGTCCCCACTATGTATGGCTTGGGGCATAGGAAAGCTTCCCTGTTCTTATGAGAGGGGATATGCCAGTGCATCGTTCTGCTGCTTTTAGCTAAGTTAAACATTGGGGTACATATCAACAGAGGTATTGTAGACACAAGTTGCTTCTTTAATTTGTATTCATATCAACAAGTGACCATTCATCTTTAAAACAGCATGATTAAACTCATTTTTTAAGCTTTACAAGTGCGCATAGAATTGGAAAGGAAAATCAGTATGCTGCTGGTTTTGTATGGATTCTAAAACTGCAGAGCACTCTTGACCATTAAAATTCCAGCAGACAGCAGTTGCCATCAATCAGACTAAATCACTGGGCCAATTTAACAAGTGATGGAGCAATTTTTATCCCTGAAATTATGAAGAATGAATATGTTAAAAATTAATAATGAAGTAAGTTCATAATGTCTTCTCTTTCCACCTTTGTTTTCCTTCATTGTCATATGGCAAGCCCTAAACTAGTATATTAATATTTGAAAGAATTGTTCTTTTGATTAATAGCATATAGTAGTCATAGTCACTGCAACTTAGTTAGAAAGCAATTCATTGAGGATATTAGATAATATATAGCCCAAAATTAAGAAACAATATATGCAGTGTTTCTTTAAAAACATGATGGGTAGTTGTCTTAGGCTTTAAAACACTTTCTGTAGTCCTTGATAATTTAGTTTGATTTGGTGTCACTTAGCATTTAAAGAAATAATGGAAATTATGATATTTTTCATTTGTACTTTTTAACTGTTATCAGTCTGGAGATATTTGTGCAGATCTTATTCACCTATTCAAAATTAATATGCAGAAAGTAAAAGAGGCCAGTGTCTTTCACAATTTTGTATATGTGAGGGAGGATTTTCAAATTGGTTTTAAAGTTAACTTGAAGTCAAAGTACACAGATTTAAGAGCTGAATGTACTTTATATTGCCATCCTTACTAGTTGTAATCTTTGATGCAGTGTATTGATTTAACTGTAGAGTAGTAAACGATTTTGAACAACATGACAGTAAAGTGCCATGGTTATCAATTCTGTTTAGTAAAAATCACTTTGCTAGCTTTTCTGTAGACCGCATGTTAAAAAACACTATTTTTTTTTTTAGTAAATTTTTCCTTAAATAGTAAAATTAAGTCTTAGATTGTGTAAAAATGTGACAAATAATGTCTGGACATATACTCAAAATACCAGGAAAGAAAAAGTCAAGTGGCTTTGGATTATTTTGCTGCTAATATTAATCAAATGTGAGACCAGGAAGTTTCCATGTAAATGATCCACTATGAACTTCATAGAGAGGAATACTACAGTCATGAAGTAGGTCATTTATCCCATACTGCATCTAGTGAAAGGAAGAAGAATGACCATACTAAAGGGACGCCAGGTCTATTGGGAATATTTAGATTGTTACAAAAAAGACAATTTTTCAGTTAAGGTGGTATGAAACATTCATGCATTAGACTGCCAAGCAAATGACTCTGTATACCTAATAAGTCTACTGGTACAAATAGTCCCATAGTACAATGTTTTAGTGATTCTTTGATGGTGTAGGGACTGGGAGCATTTTCTTGGCCTGATTTGGGTCCACTGATTTTCTTAGAAGGCAAAATACGTGCTACTAAATGTAAACACCTATAACAGATGTTGTTAGTTAATGCAGATTTACAGGATGTGAGGTTTCATATTTCTTACAGTAATTCTGTCTTTTTACACCCAGAGCTGTTTTTAGATTGTACACATCTTTGACATGTTGAGAGCACTGTCAAAGGGTAAGATGTCCTCTTTTCAATACTTACAAAACAGTGCTTGGAATTTATCTTTGTGAAGCTCATGCAAATAAAACATTACAGAAAACCTGCATCATAAGTAATCATTATTCTTCAACACCCACGATCAAGTAATGGAAAAATTACTCATGGAGAGAGGTTAATAATCATCTTTTACTCCATATTATTGTAAACTGGAATAGGAAAAAATGGGGAAAAATTGGTTCAGTGCTGAAGTAAAGTGTCACGGGAATGTTTTGATTTTGTAAACTGTTTTATTTTTAAATATTACTCATTAGATCTAGATGTATGCGCACATGGAGTATTCAAGTTCATCAAAATGTATATGCAGATTTTTATTTGCATAACAGAGAAAATTTTTTCTTCCATACGAAATCACAGATCATCTGTGACATCCAGGAATACTGAAGCCTCTCAGTAATGTATTTCAGGATAATGTTACTCTATGGAAGTATACAAGAAATGCAGGTACTTGCTCGGGAAAGATGTTAAACATCATTAAGTGGATAAGCTTGAAACTGTATGAAGCAATATTAGTGATTCACATAAATTATGAGAAGGTGCACCAATGCAAATAGGTTATAAACTAAAACCAAGTTCCTGCCATGCAGGTCCTCTCGGCACTGTATAACTCAGAGGATTTTAAATGCATCATTGTCAGTATAGCATCTCATCAGGATGAAATTTCAGGGGACATAATGTCTTAATGAAGGTGGCTAAAGATCATGTCTGCTTCAAAAACACAACAATTATCCCTGAACCAAAGAAGACAAAAGTTGACCGTCTTAATGAATACATTCAAGTAGGATTCAGTCTTGTTATGAAATACTTTGTGAAATTGGTGCTGGGACACTGAATACTCCAGAATGCTTGTTATCACACCCAGTCTACACTGAATGTCATACAACCTGCATAAACTGGGTACATCTCTTTTATTGTAAGGAAGGCTCTCCAATGCTTTGACCTTCTCTCAATGGTGCAATACATCTTGATCTTACATTATATTATGCCCACAGTACATTTAATAGTGTTATGTTTTCACTTTCTTCTTTAATTAAATTAAGGCATAAATGTTGCTAAGCATAGTTTATAATGCCACTCCACTGATGCTAGTCCAGCTTTTTCCAATGTGCATTCTTTTTTTTTAATTTTATTGATTTTATTGTAATCATTCCATACAAATAGATCAATTTTTACAAAAAATAGGATTGAAAACAAATCAAACCCCACATCCCCCCCGAGAAAGAGAGCATGACCAACGGAGTAAAACTTAAAGCTTTTAAAAATACATAAGGTGATGAGTTTAATAGGCGGGTAAAGATAAATGGAGAAGAAAAAGAAATGGGAAGAGAATCTACTTCCTCAGTGCTTTAAGAGCTTATTCTAAAATATTGTTCATTAGATCCTGCCAGGTTTTGAAAAAAGTTCTGCACAGATCCTCTAACTGATAATTAGATTTTTTTCCAATTTCAAATAGTATAAAACATCAGTTACCCTCTGACTTAAAAGAGGAGAGTTAGGATTCTTCCAGTTTAGCAAAATAAGTCTCCATGCCAATAGTGTAATGAAGGCAATCACAGGTTGTTTGTCCTTCTCCACTTTAAGCCCATCTGGAAGAACACCAAACACAGCTGTTAATGGGTTAGGAGGGATTGTGACACCGAGGCTGTCTGAAAGGCACTTAAAAATCTTTGTCCAGAATGATGTTAATTTGGTGCAGGCCCAAAACATGTAACCCAGTGAGGCTGGGACTTGATTGCAGCGTTCACAGGTTGGATCTTGCCCTGGAAACATTTTGGACAGTTTTAAGTGAGACAGATGCACTCGATATATAATTTTGAGTTGAATAATTGTATGCTTTGTGCATATGAAGCTCTAATGAATTCTCTGCATTGCTACCTTCCACTCCTTTTCTGATATGTTGAGTGAGAGTTCTTTTCCCCATTGTCCTCTTGGAACTTTGAAAGGGAGGGACTGTAAAATAATTTTGAGTCCTCGAAACTGAACAATATTTTTTCCAGCATAGAGGAAGGTGCGAGATGAGAAAAATCGGGCAGGTTCTGTTTAACAAAGTTTCTAATTTGAAGACAGTGAAAGAAATGTGTTGCTGAAAAGTTAAATTTGGAATGTAATTGTTCATAGGATGCAAACATGCTGTCTATATAAAGATCTCTAAGCAATTTAATCCCAGATGTTTTCCAGATATTAAAAACTGCATATGTTTGTGAGGGTTGAAAAAAGTGGTTCTCTTGCAGAGGTGCCACAGATAAAAGATTCTCCATCTTAAAGTGCTTTCTACATTGGTTCCATATTCTGTGTGAGTGAAGGATAGTATATTGGCGATAACTTGCATTTATTGGGGCACAAAGTAGGGAATATAAAGAAGTACTGCAGGATTTTATTTCTATTGTGGACCAAGCCTGTGTATGTTAATCTATTTGTGTCCAGGTTTTTATAGCTTGTATGTTTGCTGCCCAGTAATAAAACTGATAGTTAGGTAGAGCCATGCCACCTTCTGACTTAGGTCTTTGTAGGGTCACTCTTTGGATATGTGAATGTTTTGAGTTCCAAATAAATGAGGTTATGGTTGAATCTATTTGCTTAAAAAATGATTTACGGTGATCCCTCCTCGATCGCGGGGGTTGTGTTCCAGAACCCCCCGCGAAAGTTGAAAATCTGCGAAGTAAAAACCATACATTTATATTGTTATTTTTATATTGTCACAATTGTGTCACAGATTTGCAGAGAAACACAGGAGGTTGTAGAGGCAGAGACTTTAAAACACTGCAAACAAACATTTGTCTCTTCTTCAAAAGTTTAAACTGTGCTCCATGACACGACAGAGATGACAGTTCCGTCTCACAATTAAAAGAATGCATACATATCTTCCTCTTCAAAGGAGTGCGCATCAGGAGTAGAGAATGTCAGAGAGAAGACAGAGAGAGAAAAGCAAACAATCAAAAATCAATAGGTGCTTTTAAGTATGTGAAGCACCACCCGACAAAGCAGCCGCAGGGAACGGAGCAATGTGAAGGTAGTCTTTCAGCATTTTTTTAGAGGAGCGTCCGTATCCTCTAGGCCAGCGTGCGAACAGCCCCTCTGCTCACACCCTCTCTGTCAGGAGCAGAGAATGTCAAAGAGAGAGAGAGAGAGAGAGAAACAAACCATCAAAAATCAATAGGTGCTGTTAGAGGTTTTAAGTATGTGAAGCACCGCACTTGAAGCTAGTACTGGGCGATATGACGATATGTATTGTGGGGACGATAGAAAAGTGTCTATCGTCCTATTTCTCTTCTATCGTTTCTAACCTAATTTTATCAATTACTAAAGAAAATATTGCATTAAATAGGCTATGACAAATGTATGATAATGTCTTGTCGCTATGCAATGCGTACTCTACCCTTTACGTATATAAGTGATAATCAAGAATAAAAATGAACTTTTTCGCAAAGAAACTCCGTCTTGTGGTTTTGTGACAAGACGCTTTACGTTGTTGCGACATGCTTTACGCTAGTTAACTCGTGAGTGCTTAAAGATGGAGACGCAAGAGGTTAAAGATGAATGCCCGGAATCGCAACAAACTGAAACTGCTATGCAGGCAGCAGCCCAAGAAGTACTTTGAAACGTGGGGGTACGTCAGTGATTTGGTTGCATTTTGGCTTCAAGAGCTCTGACACGGAGCAGAAGACAGTCATGTGCAGACTCTGCCAAAAGACTGTTTCCGCGCCCGACGCTAACACAACAAACCTCTTTTACCACTTGAAGAAGGTCCACGAAAAAGAATACGGGAGAATCAAAGAAATGCGACGTAAAGAAAGTTGTGAAACAGCCCGGGCAAGTGGCGAGAAAAAATATAGCCAGCCTAAAATGAAAGAGTCTTTCATAAAAAGCACACCGTATGAAAAAACGTCCCAGCGCCATAAAGAAATCACATGTGCCATCTTGCATTACATTTGTAAAGGCATGACCCCCATGTATGCAGTTGAGAAGGGTAGCTTCCGAGACCTCTTCAAAGTCTTTGACCCGAGGTACGTTATGCCCAGTCGTAAGCACTTCAGTAAAGTCGAGTTGCCTCGCTTATGTAACGCATGCCGGGCCCAAGTAGAGAAGGATGTTCGCAGTGTGGTCCATTATGCCTTGACAACTGACCTGTAGACGAGCAGAGCTACGCAGCCTTACATGAGCGTAACCATCCATTACATCAGCAAAGACTGGATCCTCTGTGCTCGCTGTTTACAGACTGCGTACTTTCCAGATGACCACACGGGAGCCATGATAGCCCAAGGTGCGTTACTCGTGCAGTAATTTGTATGAGGTACTTTTAGTTTACTGTTCTGTCATTTTTACTGTAGTAATTCCGAGAAAGACCCCCTAATAAAGTATTTATCTATCTATAAATTTGACAGAGACATTTTTTCTACTTTTACAAAGTAGCCTTTTATGTTTGCACTTTTATTCATGGCTAATGCCTTAAACAGTGCTATGTTCAACTCTGATATTTACTTTTGATACTTTATTTTGGTTTGCAAACTTTGCACTACAAGGTTGAAAAATGTTTTGTGTTTATTTTTTATAATTGAGTGCTTTTCTGCTCAGAAATTTGAAATGGTTGTGCACTTTAATTTTTTTTTTTTCAAAATAAAGTTCATTTTGATAATACTATTTAAATAACTATGATGTGGATAAAAAAAATGTGAAGGCTACTGTAGCTCTACCTCCACCACATCTGTTGTCAGTTGATACATTTATATTGCTAAACTAAAATGTATTTTTCTCATTTGTGACAGTTCAGTTAAATGTCACTTCTAAATAAAGTTGCAAAAAAAAGTATGCAATGATATTTTTGTCAAACTTTTCAGAGAATAACTGAAAACGTACTTTATTGTGGGCAGTATATTGTGATATATATCGTTATTGTGATATAAAATAATCCATATTGTGATATATGATTTTTCCATATCGCCCAGCACTACTTGAAGCATATCGTTTATCATTGAGGAGTTTTATTTAATACATAATACGTGCTCTGATTGGGTAGCTTCTCAGCCATCTGCCAATAGCGTCCATTGAATGAAATCAACTGGGCAAACCAGCTAAGGAAGCATGTACCATAAATTAAAAGACCCATTGTCCACAGAAATCTGCAAACCAGTGAAAAATCCGTGATATATATTTAGTTATGCTTACATATAAAATCCGCGATGGAGTGAAGCCGCGAAAGTCGAAGTGCAATATAGTGAGGGATCACAGTATTGATGTATATTGGAATGTTTTGAAATAAAAAGAGAAGCTTAGGAAGGATAACAACATTAATTCGTCCAGATGAAGGGTTGACCATCTATGCAAGTCTTGCTTTATTTTTTCCATAGACATGGTGTAAATTTTGTTGATAAAGAGCTTTATGATTACTTGTGATATTTACCCCAAGGTATTTAAACTGATCTGCAATGATAAAAGGGAAGGTGTCCAATCTAATATTGTATGCTTCAGAATTCACTGGAAAGAGCACACCTTTATTCAAATTAATTCTAAGACCAGAGATCTTTTGAAATTCTGTAAGTGCGGTCTTCTGTAAGACTTGCAGGCACAGTATTTTGTGGGTCTGATATATACAATACCATATCATCTGCATATAGAGAAATTTTCTGTTCAAGTCCTTCTCTGATAATCCCCTTTATCTGACAAGCATTTCAACAGTGAACTGCCAGTGGTTCGATGGAGATTGCAAATAGCAGTTGTGACAAGGGGCATCCTTGTCTGATACCACGTTCTAGTTTAAAAATAATCTGAACAAATGTTGTTAATACAAACTGAAGATTCTGGATTGGTATACAGTAGTTTGATCCATGCACAAATGTTCAGGCCAACCCACATTTCTCTAATGTAGGGAAAAGGTATTTCCATTCAATCATGTCAAATGCTTTTTCTGCATCCAATGATAATATCATCTCTCGGGTGTTTGACTTTGCTGGTGAATATATTACATTAAACAGGCGTCGAAGATTGAAAGATAAGTCTCGGCCTTTAATAAATCCAGTTTGATCTTGTGATATTACCGAAGGCAGCACTTTCTCCATCCTTCTAGCTAGGACTTTGGAGAGTATCTTAACATCATTATTCAGAAGTGAAATTGGTCTGTATAAAGCACATTGCAATAAGACCTTATTTTGTTCAGGAAAGACGGTGATTAATGCTTGTCGAAAAGTTTGAGGTAGAATTTGATTGTCTCTAGCTTCTATAAATTTTGCTAATAAGAGGGAAGCTAGCTGAGCGGAGAATTTCTTATAAAATTCTAGAGGGTAGCCATCAGGGCCTGCTGCTTTCCTGCTTTGAAATGACTTTATAGCATCTAATAATTCTAATAGCGCCAGAGGTTTATCCAGTTCCTGTGCACTAAAAGTATCTATTTGTGGTATCTGTAATGTATCCAGAAATGCATTCGATTATTCTTCTTTAAACTCAGTAGAATGTGTGCATTATATTTTTACGGTCAATGATTTTATCTCAGTTGATGTTGGTGATTGCTGGGATTGCATTGTGAACTTCTTGCTTGTGGATTTGTTGAGCTAAGAGCTTATTAGCTTTCTCCCCGTGTTCATAGTAATAATGTCTTGATTTAAAAATGAGTTGTTCAGTTTCTTTGGTTGTTAAGAGGTTGAGCTCTGAATGCAGAGCCTGCCTTTTCCTATGAAGAGCCTCACTTGGACACCTGGCATGTTCTTCATCTATTCTAGCAATTTCACTGGTTAGCTCTGATACCTTTTTGGTTTCTGATTTATTTCTGTTGGAAAGATATGAAATAATCTGTCCTCTTAAGAAGGCCTTTAGAGTTTACCAGAGAATTCCTGCAGAGACCTCTGAGGATGTATTTGTCTCTAGCCAGAAACGGATTTGTTTGGATATAAATTCTGTACAGTTTTCGTCTGCTAACAGAAGTGGGTTAAGACACCATCTGCATGATGAGTGTGTGGGGCATAATGATTTTACCTGCAAGATCAGAGGGACATGGTCGGAAATAACAATAGTATTGTACTTGCATGATTTAATCGCAGCCAAGAAATTATTATCTATAAAGAAATAATCAATTCTTGGGTAGCAATGATGCACTGGTAAGCAGAAGGAATATGTTCTTCAGTTTTGGTTTAGAAACCTCCAGGGGTCTGATAGGTTGTGGTCAGTTAAAAACTGTGTAATTGTCTTTGCAGTGTAAGATGTCATTCCCCCTGTGACAGGAGACCTATATAAGAGTGGATTTAAAACACAATTAAAGTCCCCAGCCGTTATAATTTTATGAGTGTTCACATTGGCAATGGATGCAAATACATTATGCTTGAATTCCCTATCATCGACATTGGATGCATAAACATTTATCAGAATCACTTTACAGTTAAATAAACTGCCAATCACATATCTCCTTTCAGGATCAGATACTACATCTATACTGTTCTATGTATGAGAATTCTCACACCTCTAGTTTTCTTTGTAAAGCTGGAATGGAACATTTGGCCAGTCCAGTCTTTTTGCAGCCAGAACTGATCATTGCTTAGTAAATGGGTCTCCTGTAAAAATACTATTTTAGCGTTTAAGCCTGTTAGGTGAGAGAATACTTTCTTTCTATTTAATTCGTGATTCAGGCCCTTAACATTCTACTAGCTCACAAAGTTAACTGTCCTATCATGGAGACATTGATTCTGAATTTTTTGTCATTTTGTATTCTTAACTGGAAGTGAGACAGCTTTAATGTTAGTTTCAAATTTTCCCATGAGTTATTGCCATGCAGCCTATTGTTACATTGGTAGTTATAATTATAAGGATTTAAAGGATAGATTAGATACAGCTTGCTCTCTTTCTCTCCCCCCTTATCTCCCCACCCCCCCATTTTGCCTCTCCACGTTAGGCTGGACCCCATTTCACAAAGTCCTTGTCCTCTGACATACCTAGAGACAGAGCACGTCCCAAACAAAATAAGCCCCCCAGCAGCAGCGGCGTTTGTGGATTAAAAAATAGTGAAATCTATTGCCGATAAAGTGTAAATTCTATAAGCATAAAATAGAATCTTCAACAGTCTTCAAATATTAAGACAGTAAACACAGGGAATGGTGTTAAAAAGTGGTCCTGGATAAACATAGTAATATAAAAAAAAAACTATTTTAATTTCTTTCACACATACACCTATAATTGTAATTAAAACATAAACAAAAAGCGTCAGAGAAGAGAAAAGGTTGTATAATTATGGTACTCGTGTCGTTGCAAGCAGATCAGACAGCAGGTAATATCTTCTTGCAATGTCATGACAGGATGCGACCCACTATCCTATTTCAAAAAAGTGTCGGGATCAGCTTTCTTAATTCCTTTTCTTCTTCCTCCTTGCTGGAGAAGATGTAGTATTTGTCTTGAATATCCACCTTCAGTTTGGCAGGATACAAGAGGCTGTATCTGATATCGGCTTTCCATAACCGCTGTTTAATGTTGTAAAAAGCTGCACGTTTTGCAGCGTTTGAGGGTGAGAAATCAGGGAAAATATGAATGTGGTTATTTTCAAACATAATTTAATTTTACTTAATTTAAGCTTAAATTGTAATTTCTCGAAGCAGACAATTATAGTTCTAGGTTAAGGGCCAGTTTATACTTCACGCTCTGAACGCGTACGTGCCCGTATCATGGCTGCCACGTCCAAACGTTCATTTCACGCGTCCTCTGAGCAGGTCCTCAGAAATTAACGCGACGCGTGCGCAAGTTGCTGTACCAGCAAAAAGTCGGGGGCTAAAAGTCGGAATGTGACGTCAGAGGCTCTGTTTACTATCTACCTGTGACAGAATGCCTCAATGTAGATCCTACGGGGATTGGTGTGCGCGCTTCGCTGTTTGATGAATGGTTCAATGTGGTGAAGCAAAATGCCGACATACAGATGCATTTGTGGTGCTTTTATATTCAAGCGTCGCATATTCCCGATCGTAATGACACGATACATTTTAAAAGTCTCACATACCATCTTTTGTGCTGTCTATTTTTTTTCTGCAAGTTCACAACAGCAACATAATGTATATCGCTGTATTTGAGCCACTCAGGAAAAAAAATAAAGGACACGGTGAAAACGTGTATTTTGTGATTAAAACCGTGTATTTTGTGATTAAAGTGTAAATTTCGCCTTTAATCTGAAAATGTCCACTTTAACCTCGTAGTTTACTTTATCATTAAAGCAGACCATTGTAAATGTCATCCCAGTTTTTAATCACTACAAGCTTCTTGGACCTGACAGCAGCAGCAAGCAGCAATAGATTACCACACAGAACAAATTAAATGTATGATATTCCAACTCTCTGCACATTTAGAATCCTTCGATTTATACTTGATGTCACTTTCATGATTAAATGCATTAAAGTGTGTATGTTACATTTTACATATAATTTCATTTAAATAATGAATACTGTTAATAATTACACACATGGGCATGACACGGTGGCGGAGCAGTAGCACTGCTGTCTCGCAGGGATTTATGGTGCTGGTATTTCCTGCTTGTATTCCACACTGTGCTTGTTCCACAAGTCCTTCCAAAGATATGCAGATTTGGAGATTTGCTGTCGCTAAAATGACGCTAGTGTATGTGTGTGCTTGTATTCACCTTGCGATGAGCTGAGGCCTCGTCCAGGGATTTTTTCTCACTCGTACCCAATGTTTGCTGGAATGGACACATCCCTGGATTGATGCATTTAATCAATAAACATCCTTTTCAGAGATATTGCGGTAAGGTGTCATCGGAATTTAATAGGTGTTCTAGGCAGTTCACAACACAGAGAAGCCGAACATGTTCTCACCGTGATAATATCTCACACTGCCACCTGGTGGATTCCTCCAGATTTACGTAAAGTACGCGCACAAGTATAAACACTACAATGCTTGCGTAGCAGGAGCATTCGCTGCAGCATGCGTTGCGTTGTGTGAAGTATAACTCTGGCCTTAGAGGTATTTGATCCACGTATGCGATAAGCTGCCACTATCTTGGTATCTGATTTAAAGTCCTCTCCAGTTATTTTTGAGAATAGTTCAGCTACGAGTTTCACTGGGTTTGGACTTTCACGACTCTCAGGTAGACCTTCGATTCTAATATTATTCCTTCTGCATTCATCTTCCAGAGCCACGAGTCTGTCACAAAGTTTTTTGCATTCGGAATTCACAGATACAGATTTTCCATCGGTGGTAGATGCCGAATGTTCCGCTGTTTCAATTCGAGTCGTGAATGTTTGCTTAACATCTTCCAGCTGATCGGCAAGTTCTGTCAGTTTATACGCATTTTCCTGAATGTGTTTCGCAATTTTTCCCAGCATACCTTTAAAGGTTGCATCAAAAGGATTACAGTAATCCCTCCTCGATCGCGGGGGTTGCGTTCCAGAACCCCCCGCGATAGGTGAAAATCCGCGAAGTAGAAACCATATGTTTGTATGATTATTTTTATATATTTTAAGCCCTTAGAAACTCTCCCACACTGTTTATAAATATTCTCCGCACAGTTATACAGTAAACCCTTGTTTATCGCGGTTAATCCGCTCCAGACAGATAAATGAATTTCCACGAAGTAGGATTCTTTATTTATAAATCTAATATTTTCGCAGTTAGAGCATAGAAAACCTGTTTACGACCTTCTAAATACGTTTTTTAACATTATTAGAGCCCTCTAGACATGAAATAACACCCTTTAGTCAAAAGTTTAAACTGTGCTCCATGACAAGACAGAGATGACAGTTCTTTCTCACAATTAAAAGAATGCAAACATATCTTCCTCTTCAAAGTGCGCGTAAGGAGCGGAGAATGTCAGAGAGAGAGTAAAGTAAACAATGAAAAATCAATAGGGCTGTTGCGCTTTTAAGTATGCAAGCACCGCGATAAAGCAGCGGCAATGAAGGGATCAATGCGAAGGTAGCCTTTCAGCATTTTTACAGGAGCTTCTGTCCAATGAAAAATCAATCTTCTAAGCAAACAGCACCTCTGCTCACAGCGTCCCCTCCGCTCACACCCCTCAGGCGCAGAGAATGTCAGAGAGGGTGAGAGAGAGGCAGAGACAAGCAAACAATCGAGCACCGCGCAGGAGGCATATCTTATAGCATTGAGGAGTTTTAGTTAATATGTAATAGGTGCTCTGATTGGGTAGCTTCTAAGCCATCCGCCAATAGCGTCCCTTGTATGAAATCAACTGGGCAAACAAACGGAGGAAGCATGTACCATAAATTAAAAGACCCATTGTCCGCAGAAATCCGCGAATCAGCGAAAAATCCGCAATATACATTTACATATGCTTACATATAAAATCCGCGATAGAGCAAAACCGCGAAAGTCAAAGCGCGATACAGCAAGGGATCACTGTATATATACGTTTTTCCAAGTCTTTATTGTCCTGCTACAGCTCTTGCAGCTCCACCTGCAGCTTCTCATTTGTCTCATTTTGGAGCTTCTCGTTTGTCTTGAGCAAACCGTTTATTTCTTTCTTCATATTTTTCTGAATGTCTTTTTTAAGCTCACTTATGGCCGTGGCCAATGTTGCGATCATTTCCTTCAGTTTGGACAAATAGTTTCGGCTTTCATGCTCCGCGGATGAAGTGGCAACCGCAGTTACAGCCGATGCTTCTGGCTTGTGAGGAGTAGATGAAAGCACGGATTGCAAGGCCATTTCTAGTTTCAAGTGATCTTCTGGAATCGGCGAGCTACCGTGACCTGCATCACTTGCTCCTTCGCTCCTATTTTCGCTCTCGACTGGAAATGATGCAGTGGAGCGGGGTCCTGGGAAGTCTGTGCTTTCGTCTGCCTGTTCCAGGTCAGTCTCTGAAAGGCTGTACCTTGCACTTGGGCTTGATGTCTGTCTAGACTTGGGTGTAGCTTTAAGTTTCCTTTCCATTTCTTTCTGACCCCCTTTCTTGTTACTCATGTTTATATACTGTAGTAGAAACTCCTCAGGTTGGGTAAATACAGGATAACTACGGATAATAAAAAATAAGAGAAAAAATAAAGCCGCTGCTAATGGAGCTCTGCTTCAGATGTCCATCTCCCGTAACGGACAAGACCAACTCTCCCTACAGTACATTTAAACTTAGGTATCAGGTGGGCAGATGTCATGGTAGCAAATGTTGTACATTGTGTATGAGTTTGTAATTTCTATTAAATATTTGTCTTTAAAGTTAATATTAAAGATTTATGAATTGCCAGCAGATAAACCATTATTGGTAATTTTTTTCTAAGCTAGTGCCATTAGCCGATTTTACATGCATACAGATAAGCACATTAATATGTGTACAGTGGCCATAAGTATAACTGGGCTGTTGAGACAGTTAACATATCACTTAGTATGAAATATATAGAGTTTGGCACCTTGTCTGAGTGTAACAAGGTGAGGCTAACATTTGCTCGTTGAGGCAGAAAATAATTATTTTTTTCATTAGTAAGGTTCATTCTGCATGTCTTAGGTTGCATTTAGATTGGTGTCATATATTAATCAAATGTTATTGTTAGAAGTAATATGGTCGTGGTTACTCAGGCTTTAATGTGCATTTTATGTCTACTGTGGCGCATTACTTGTTGTTGAGAGTCTTTTGTAGTTTAAATAGAACATCAGAGTAGGTGTTATCTGTTATAGTGGGATCTGGAGTCGACTTATGCCACAAACTAAAAAAGAATGTTAAAACTGTTTTGTTAATAAGCAACACATTATCACTTGAAACAGCATAATTTTAAGCCAAATATGATCAATTTTAACCAAGATTTATGTATGTATGATGCTTTTCTCAAGTGTGTAATTAATTACAGTTTAGGCATATGAAATAGTGACTAGTTCAGTGTCAGTATCAGTATTT
Organism: Polypterus senegalus; assembly: GCF_016835505.1. Classification (NCBI taxonomy): domain Eukaryota; kingdom Metazoa; phylum Chordata; class Cladistia; order Polypteriformes; family Polypteridae; genus Polypterus; species Polypterus senegalus. The sequence continues at coordinate 276,129,286 of NC_053155.1, forward strand.
AAGTTTCGACTTCTTTCTCTGCTCATTTTATCTGAGTGGGAGAATCTCCATAGATGAAACCATGTTCCATTTTTGCTTAAAAGCACTTTACAGTACAGAAGTTGCCACCTTTTATTTTTATACCATGTAAAAGGACACTTTAGGACTCAGAAACATGTTATATCAAATAGATCAAGCTCTATATAGCTGTAACAGTTTAGTTTTGTGCTGCATCCTGCAATATAAGAAATTAGCCACATACAAAAGACAGCTATGTTTGAACTTGAATATATAATTTTATCCTTTTTTTGTGTACACTTAATAAAATTAGTCTATTTGAGTTGTATCATTTTAAAACCTAAACACTGTAAGAATGCAACAAATTAGCACTGGATGGAACATTGAAGGTGTTAAAAACATCAACAGGATGACTCCATATGTTTTTACAGTAAGTGCATTTGAATTGAATGCGAAAGCACCTATTGTTATAGTCCTGTCTGTCAGCATGAAACAACTTGACTTCCAGAAGATCATTTTGATTTAAATCTAGTGTTCTTATTCTTCAAGGAAATTGGTCAGAAAAAATTAGTTTTAAAAGAGCATGCTATATACATTTTTTAAATAAATAAACATTAAATTGTCTGTCATAAAACAGAGAAATCTTTTGTTCAGCTGCTATTTCTGATTTATTTCCTGTTTCACATTTACTTTGATTTCAATGTGTATATTTTGTTGTTTTTACACTTTCATTTGCTGCAAACCATTTTTAACTTATTGAAAATCCAGCAGACCAGAGCAAGACCGGGAAGTTGTCATCATGTCTTTGAAGTCTTCAATGTAGATTTTAACACTCCATCAGGTTCTTCTTTCATGTTATGTTTTAAGAAATTAGAACCTTAATTAGTCGTGAACCCTACACAACCAACAGCTAACAATAACACAACTGAATTTTTACATCATATCATATTGGAAAATGGTATTAAAAAACATATTTTACATACATCACTATTACGTAAACCAGAATTTGATATCTTTGTCACTGATGAAGTAAAACTGTTACTACGTTCAAAACAGAATGCACCTGACTGTTGCACCAAGCATACTTTTTTTTTAACTTGTTTCAGTTACAGAAATGACTGTGAGAGACTATATATCCATTACTGGAAATCTCTTTGGTTTCTATGGATCCTGGTGATTATTTTTTTGCAACATACCGTTGTCTGCTAGTATTGATAAATTAACTTTTCCATACCTCCTTTATCATGTAAGGATTCTCTCTCCTTGTACAGTCTCTTGTTTCAGTTAAAAAAGACAAATATTTGTGACGTAAAGAATTTGAGCATAAAAACAACGTAGTCATGTTATTCATGAAAATGTATATTTGTAAGTCATATTTTCAGAAGTTCAAGTCTGAAGGGAATCATTAATCAGATTTGAAACCTACAGAAGTTTTGATAGTAATGTGGAAACTGCATCAGTAAGCTCATAAGTGGCAAGCATTATATTTGAATTCCTACAGTGAGAGTATCTTCAGACAAGTTTTATAGCCTGAGAATGTGATGGTATTTTGTAAACAGGCAGCACCATTCTGCATAAAAAGAAACATTCTGAGGGAGATGCATTAACCCTACCAAGTTGGAGCATTTGTGCTGTGTAATAACCGGTGGTGTGTAAGTGGGAGAGTACAGCTGATGTCACCAGGAGGCGCTCCACTTGTAGTGCTTACAAACTGTCCTTGAGTGCCCATGCCAAGGAGTTCTTCTATAGCCCTCACTGTAAATGAACTGCTTCTGAGAGCTTGGCTTTGTGGGTCTGTGGATGGCCACAGGCAGTTACCACAGTGCAAATGGGGTGGATCAGTATGTGATTCCAAGACAAAACACAACTGATCACAAGCCCTTTGATTTGGGGGCTTGGTTGAGTATGTCATTTGCTGGGGATTGATTAATCAAAAATTGCAGTAGATGAATCTCTACTCAAGTTTGCCACTAAACTGATTAGTGATGGTTTTGGTTATTTTCAAGAATAACATTTAGATTCTTTCCTGTCCTAGAGATGTTTCCTGTTTTGAATCCTAAAATAATGGAGAGGAAGTGGTTAAGAAAACACAGAAGGGTTAAGTGTTCTGAACGTAGCAGTGTTGAGTTATAAGATAATCCAAGTGCAGTGATCTCATTGATAGAGCTGAATGAAATAGCATATAAGGTAAACCCTAGTGGAAACACTACAGAGTCTTGAGAGATTTTCATGGGTGCTCTTTGTGAAACGGTACCTCTTCATGACAATTTATAAGATCTGCCTCAGATGTCTCACATGAACAAAGTAGACAATATGATGCACAGTTACTTACTTTTTTTTAACTTCTTGTCGCTTTAACTATTCATTAAGGATGTCCTGTCTTTCTGTTTAACTTGTAATAACTCAGACTAAACGTTTTACCATTTATCCTTTTTTTCCATTGAGCTTTACAAAACATGTTGCCTGAATATCTACTTTTCTGTCTCAAGAAAAAAATATATCTTTTTGGATAACTAATGGTTTTATTTTTCAAAGTTCATGATCATTTTGAGATTATGTAGTAGTATATGAAGAGGGTCTTTCCTTTTCAAATCTAAGCCCTTCAGGGAATTTATTTTTGTTTATTTCTTATAGGTCAAATACTCCCTTTGCTTCTTCATTTGTCAGTTTTTGTTGAAAATTAGATTTGTCTTTATGGAGTTTATACTGTAAAACTTCTCCATTTCATTTGAATTCATGAGCTATCCTTACCAGCCACCATTAGAAAAAGGCAAAAAAATCAATTATTATATTGCATTAGCCCATTAATCATGAAGGTTTTACATGACTGCTACAAATCACAAATGGTGATTATGCTAAATTATACCAAAGGTTTTATTTTGCTCAGTGCCAGTCTGTTATCCCTGGAATGTTAACCAGACAAAGGCTTTCACTTTTATGCCAACTGTAGAAAATCTGATTGTGCTGCTAAATCAATGCAGTTAACATCTTATTAAAAAGAGTTACAGCTTGAATTAAATGTTGCTTCACTTGTGGGCCTCTGCAGTCTATAAATAACAAATACAGTTAATTAAATATTTTCAATAAGATTTATGAGTTAGCAAAAAGGAAAAATAATACAAAATTGAAAAGTTTTTTCACAGGCATCTGCATTTTTATTATTTAATTTGCCTTTTTCTGCTACACAGGTTAAAATTTGATCTAAATACCATCTGTTCTGTTTTGTGATAATTTTAAAGAGCCTACAAAAGTGGTACTTCTTTTTGGTCAAATGTTTCTTACGTTATCTCTGCTATTGATAATGCAGACTTAAATCATTTTCAGATATATAATTAGAAGGTCATTGGTATACATGAGTATGAAATGACACTTCTATGTTGTTTCCATGATCCAAGCAGGGAGTCTTTGTTTACTTGATTAGTGATTCAGTTTGCAATTCATTAGGCTTGGAAATAGAAGCTTTTTTCCCCTCTTTTCATTTTAGTATATGAGAAGAGTGTGGTAAAAGCACAAGAAAATAGGAACATATTACTTTGTAAATGATGTAAAAATCCTCTACAAGAAAACTGTGACTGTCTGAGCATGATCTGGCCATCATGATAAGTATTATTCTAAGTTGTATGCTTTGGTCAGATAAATGGATAGATAGATAGATATAATGAAGCAAGCATGCGTTCGTTTAAACAAACCCACAGAGATAATTTGTCCCCAGAGGAAAATCTGACTATTACGAATGCTTTTTAAATGCATACATACATACTGTAAGTAGTCAAATAAATATGTACATACATACATATGTATGTATGTATGTATGTATGTATGTATGTATGTATAAAAAGAAAACTTCTGGCTTGAGAGTCCTAGCAAGGCATTAGGCAGGCATATAGCTGTTGGTATGAAGGAGCCTTAGTAGCGTTTCTTGACACACTTTTGCTTAGTGTTGGTGTGTCAGAGAGAGGATGTGCAGTATTATTCATAACAGCACCCAGTTTTGTTTCAATTCTCTCCTTTGCTACTACCTCCAGAGTGTGTCCTATAACTGAGTCTTCCCTTTGAATTAGCTTGTTAATTCAGTGGGCCTCTCCTTCAGTGATGTTACCAGCACAGCACAGTGTAGCAAATTGCACTGGCCATCACCAAGTTAGAATATGTGAGGAGCCTGCACTGCCCTTTCTTATATAGCTCCTTTGTGTTCCGAGACTAGTCCAACCTGTCATTGATGAGGGCCCTCAAGTACTAGTAGCAATACACAACCTCTACATCCACTAATTAAACAGTGTTTGGGCGTAGAGGCTTTTTGGTGTGGCGAAAGTCGATAAGCAGTTCCTTGGTTTTGCTGATGTTAAGGTGAATACAATTCTCTTTGCACCAAGAGACAAAATTTCCACTGAACTCCTTTACTCTCTTGTTACCCTTATAGATACACTTCATAAGTGCAGCATCATCTGAGAATTTTTGCAAGTGACTTGACCTGGTGATATTTTTATGCAGTAGTCGGAGGTGTACAGAGAGAAGAGAATAGGAGACGAGACTGTTCCTTGTGGTGCTCCTGTGTTGCTCATGTCCACATTAGAAACGCAGCCCTTGAGTCTCATAAACTACGGTCTGCCCGACAGCTAGTCCATTGGTTTTTCATTTCATTTAGTGATAGAATCTGTTGACACATTACACCACAAAAAATGTTGCACTACATTAGGCCATGTGCTTTTGTCTCTGCTTAATTTTATCACAGTGCATACTGTTCTGATTGTCAGATGATAGCGCACTCATTTGTTACCATTCAGTTTTTGCATCTTGTAGATGCAAAATATTCAGCTACTAAATAAATACCTAATTTTGGAAATATAGATTTTAATATGATGCTCCTATAAAGTCCTAACTAAACAATGACATTGAAAGCAATGCAAATGTTAAACTAATTGGAAATTAATGCACAAAGGACAATGAACAGCAGCTCAGAACATTTACATTTTTTGTTCATTCCTTGGATACTTCATTTAGTTTAATTCTGTGAAAATACCGACCATCTGCTTTGCTCGCCGTATGTGCTTGATACCAAAAATACTTTCTTCGGGATAAATTAAAAAGTCAGCACTCCCTTGGAAATATGTGATTTCTTACTAATGTTTACTTTTAGATTTTTGCACTTCAAGACCATATGTGCTCTAATAATGTTTCATTTAATGGGCTTGTTAGCATTTGTTGCAAAATGATTTTAAATCAAAAAATTATTTTCAGAACAGTGCTCACTTTGCTGCTTCCCAGCTTCAAGGATCCTGATTTTATAACCTGACCTGGCCACAGCAAATGTAAAATTTGCAAATTTCCTTTGTTTTTATGGACCCTCTCTGACTGACGTGGTTTTCTCCCAGTTTCCACTAGGCTAATTGGTAATATTATATAGTCCCAGTGTTCCTTAGCATGGGTTTGAGGTTTTCAAATAACTGACATAGTTGCCTTAGTTCTACCAGTTTAAGTTATCACTCTATAACAGACTAAGATGTTAAATGAATGGTAAACGTTGTGTTCCTCAGGGATCAGTGCTTGGGCCCCTGCATTTGTTAATACACATAAATGATCTAGACAGGAATATAATCAATAAGCTGGTTAAGCTAGCTGTTCATACCAAACTAGGCAGAATGGCAGATAATGCAGGATGAACTAAATTGTTACACAGGGACTTGAACAGAATATAGACAGGCATGTGGCAGATGAAAGTTAGTGTAAGTAGGAAGGACAAACAAATCATAATTGCCTCTACCTCACTACTAGTATGTAGATGTATCTTGTTTAACAGGAAGAATCCCAGCCCTTCAACCGTAAGTCAGTGAGAAACAGATGTCCTATACTATTTGAAATTGGAAAAAAGGAAATTCTCACTTAAAGGATCTGTTCAAAACTTTTGTGAAATATGGCAGGATCTAATCAATAACATTTTAGAATAAGTTTCTGTTTCAGGAAAAGAATACTTCTTCCTTCATTGCTGCTTCAAAGATTTACTTTGTTGGTTGGCTCTCCTCTCTTTCTTTCTTTTGGATGCAGGGTTGAATTTTGGTTTTGTTAAGTTTGATTGTAGGGATTGCTATTTTATTTTAATTAAAATTAATAAGATAAAAAAATTAATGCAAGTAAATGTATGATTATAAGTAGGAAGCAGATGTGTTAGATTTGGTTATACCATGGGAGGTCTGAAACTATAAAATATGCCTTATGAGAAGAACCTGGGAGTAATATTGGTCTTATAACTGTCTGTATCAAGGTAGCGGATAGAAGCGATCAAGAAAGCTAATAGGATTAGGTTAGGAGATATGGTTATATAAAATGAAATATGGAATACAAGTCAAGAGAAGCCCTGCTTATGTTGTATAAGGCACTAGTGAGGTCTCACCTGGAGAACTGTGTTCAGTTGTGGTCTCCATATTACAATAAAGATACACTAGCTCTAGACAGATTTCAGAGAATAGCAACTAGGGCGATTCTGCTACTGAAAAGTATGAGCTATGAGGTGAGATTGGAGGAATTGAGCCTTTTCAGTTTATGCAAATATAAATTAGCCGATACCATGACTGAAGTTTTTACATTTAAGAAGGGAATTAGTACAGTGTATCCCAGCTTAGTACAGTGTATCCACAGTGACATAATTTAAGATCCATAGAATAAATCACCATGTAGTGTAATGGAATTTACGACTTTAAAGACCTTCAGATTTGGCTGCAAGTTTTCGTTCCCACCAGTTCTATAATTAGAAGCCAGGCCTAACAAATAATGAAACTTGTTATATATTTATATGGGTTGCAAGTGTTTTCATTCTTCCAAAATAAATCTCTATCACATTGTAGATTTTTCATTTACTGAGAGCATTATCCATATGCTTTGTGGCTCGGAACAGATTTGTACCTCTTGGTCCTTCTATTCTCTCTCATTTATTTCAAAACACTGTATTAGCACAGTACTTCATGATGCTTATACACAGATTTGAATCAAAGCACATTACCAGAAGAGCTGGTGGCTCCTTTGTCATTTGCATCTCATTATTAACCAATAGCTGGTTTAGAAGAAAGGTACTAATTAAAAACCTAATGCAGCTGTTTAAAACTAAAATAGGAAATTAAGGGTTCTGAATTATAACAAAACCAAGTCCTAAAAAACACATTGTTTAGCAGTAAATAACTAGGTTCTAATGAAAAATTTTGCCAATGCATAATCCTGTAGCCACTGCGAACCTCTAGAACTGGAATCATGTACTCTGATCTAGGTGAATAGAATGGACAAACTTGTTAGGCTGAATGGCCTGTTCCTGTCACAATTGTTCTAATTTGGTAAGATGTTAATGTGAATCAATGAGTGCCATCATGGTCCATTTGACTATCTAAAAGTCTGAGAAAGTCTAAACGTCCTCTTGCTGTATATTAGTTAATGTATTTTAAAATATCATATAATTACTACAAATACATCGTTTTAAGTGTCTGATGTTATCGTTGACGTGGCATGCAAAAAATGCTTGTAACTTCTTTTCATTTTGCTTTTAGTGATGCGGCTTTGGTTTGTTTCTAAGGAAGTGACTTTAAATGGGCTAAATGCATAAAAAAGTCATTCAGGAGTTAAGGAACACACACACAAAGCACACATTTTTGGATGCTCCTTATAGCTTTGAAACTTTTACTTTATTTTCTTTCATTTTTAGTGCAGAAATGCTAAATAGTAATTTCTTGTTATGTTAATATAAATAAGTGTTTATAAACTGCCACAAAATTATAACATTTATATGGGAATAATTGTGCAAGTCTCATTGATTATATAGCCCTTCAGGATTAATTTATTTTCATCAGATTGGATATTCATGCATGGCTTGAATTGCAATAAAAGTAAAATTCAGGCTATAATTGGGGATAAATTTACATATTCACTCATTAATATTTTAAATTAGAACTTTAGATAATCCCACCCGTGGTTATATAGATTTATTGGTTTCATTGTCTAGTTAATGTACAGTAGTGCCCCTTAGAAGGGAAAAAATACCGCAGAAGTGGCATTTGAAAAGTTTTAGGCAAAAAATGAAGCAAGCAATTTTGATAGACAATGAAAGTTTTCTTTTTGATTTTAAAACATTTAAGTGCAAAGTGAATGTTCTTTGCTGTACTTGAAAGATTTCAACCTACATTTTCATCTCAGTGTCATTAGGATCAAACAATTTTCCAAATGAATTTTTTTTCCATATTTCATTCAGAGTGCTCAATCATTTAAATGTAGTCTGTTTCATTTGACAGCACCTGTCTCATACTACTTCAAATTCTAAAATTATATTTATAACGAAAATACGATGTTAAAACACTCCATATCTTGAAAAAAAAATTGCCTGTAGATGATGAATATGAAAATTAAAAATATCTATGTCAACAAGAGATGATTCAGCTTACTACATCTCATCAGCTTCTTATTCATCTCTATTAGAAACCAGAAATGAGCTGAGATTTAAAGGTCCCCAATGCTCCACTTATTGCTATACTACTTGGAGAGTAATACTGTAGCATTTTTTGAAAACTAATGCAAAGGAAAAATTATGAGATACCTTTGTTATTTTTGACAGAAGGCTACATGTTTGATTAAAGTGTTATATGCAGAATTTATTATATCAATACTAGAGAAATATTAGTTCGTTATAACATGTATTACTGAAACAAGTATTCCTGGTGTATATTTTTAAATATTGTCTTGCATAATAACAAATAATATGATAAAATATTAGTTGAGATTTTCCATCTATTAAGATGTACTTGCCATAAGTGTACATATTAACCATTTCTCAGTTTTTTGAAATGTTCTGATTTACTAGTTTGATTGTATCTTCATTAAAGATTTTATCAGGATTCGGCTGAGGCTTAACTCTTGGTCTTTTGTTTCCCTGCCCTAAAGCCCTCCATGCTTAACATTTGTATTCTGTTGCAGAGGAACTTTTTTTTATACAGTGTTCACATAATGGAGGAGCAAGGATGTATTGGATAATGGTGTTCCTTGAGCATTTCCAGTCTTTACTTTGAAATAGTGACCGTCTTGAGCTTTTTGAACTTTAGCTTTTAGCTGAGTGATTTGGTTCTAGTTTACTTTCCTGTTAAAGACCACTTTCCTGATCATGAATACTGCTTTTGAATGTGGCTGAGTTTCTGTATTTGACCTGTTTTTTTGGATTTGTCTTTGAAATAAAATCTTTCTTAAATTAACATTATTTACCAGTCGGAGGCCTGGATCTCCATGATTACTTTGGTACATGCGTCAAGTTGTGATTAATATAGAGTAGTATGCTGTGCTGTGGTTCTTCATTTTGATTTTGCTTGCTATAAAAATTATGCTGGGGACTACACTGTTGACTCCTTCTTTCATGGGTGCATCTAAGCCAGTCTTTACCTCATAACTATAGTAAATGGGAACAGCGCATACTAAGTTAGTTTAAGTATTTTAATTTTCCCTGGTACCACTTTGTTAGTTCTGTAAATTCTAATGTGCTTACTCAGGCTGGACATGTTATATATTTGTTCATATCTATCTACCTTAGGTGTGCATTGTCTTTATCTAATGTATAAAGCTCACCATGTGTGTGTTTGTTATTTATACAATTCTACAACCTTGGTCTAATCTCATCAATATTTTGCACACATATCCACTTTGTCGGGAAGAGTATATAGACATCTTTGGAACCCAAAATATTAACCCTCAGGGTACCTTTTTTTTTTTTTTTTCTTTTTACTGCTGCGAGTTTTAAGGACAGTGCCAACTGGTGGCTCAAAGCAATTGGAGCACCAGAACAGAGCAAAGCCTAACTAGCCAACAAAAGAACCAGAGCTTAAAATGACTTGCTGTACCTAGGCAATGCCTGGTGCTGCTGCTAGTAAAGAATATTGCAGGACAGTTTCAATCAATCAATCAATCAACATTTATTTATATAGCACATATTCATACAAAAAAAATGTAGCTCAAAGTGCTTTACAAAATGAATAGAAAAATAGAAGACAAAATAAAAATAAATAAACATAAGCCAACATTAATTAACATAGAATAAGAGTAAGGTCCGATGGCCAGGGTGGACAGAAAAACAAAAAAAACTCCAAAAGCTGGAGAAAAAAATAAAATCTGTAGGGGTTCCAGACCAAGAGACCGCCCAGTCCCCTCTGGGCATTCTACCTAACATAAATCATCATATTTTCTTGGAAGGACCTGATGATGATGGTCACGTAGACTTCTGGCTTTCAGTCCATCATTGTTGGAGCATCATGATGCTTTGAGTAGGTGGTGGTGGCGCAGGCCGCCACCACAAAGAAACCGGAAAAAGAAACAGAAGAGAGAGTAGTTTCAGACATGCCACATATTATCTGTGTGTGCTGGTTTTCAGTTTGGGCAAACTTCTAATTCTTAAACGATTACTAGATGGTTCTTGTTAGAATTTGTGTAATTACAGATGTTTCAGTGTAAATTACCTCAGAAAGCAAAATTACTCATTGATTACATGTGGATCAATAATGAAAATTGCTGTAGGTTGCACATACAAATCAAATCAATTGTATTTTTTCTTTTGATCTATTTAACTCTAATTTATTTTTCATCTTTACATACATATTGTGATTAATATAAAAGTTCGTTTTAGGTTCACTTCTTATTAGTTCAAGATAACTGCCATGTTTTTCCAGGCAGAACTGTTTGTGCAAACTGTATAATGTGGTACTGCTTACCATCCTTCTGTCACTGTGGACAAGCAGTGGCATTGCAAGCAGCCAGTCTTGAAATAGCATGGCTGCTTCCAGTGACTACAATACTGTACTAATACGCTGTAAACTGTATAAAAGAGGTGTGGATATTATTGTTGGTCCTTTTTTTATTTTTTTTTCTGCACAATTTCAGGAACCAGCGTTTTAAAAGAAAACATGCAATAAGAAAAAGAAAAATCCATTTTAAGTATTCAATTTTTCCTGGTATTTAATGTGATTTCTTTTATTGTATATATGAGAGAGTATATATCTTAAAGCTGGAGCAGTTGTGTACTTTATTAAAGCAGTGTACATTACTTTAAACATCCCCTGAATCTCTTTGCTTGCCTTAGGTACATTGTTGAATTTTACTCACTATATTACCTGGCTATCCTGGGAAATTTTATAAGTCAGTGGGCCTCAGTTATATTTCTATTGGTTAATTGGATTTATCAGAAATACTATGTAACTAACTAAGTATTTTTCTGCATACAATATTTCTTTTTGGTTTCCTTTTTTAAACCAAGGACTAATATTAGCAGTTCACTTGAGCTGTTTACTGTTCAACATGCCATATACAGTCCTTGGTAGTGTTGGTATGAAAGAGACTGCAGCAGAACTCTGTATTAAAGGACATTACAAATGGCGGTATTCAGCAATGATATAAAGGTGATTTAAAGTTGAATCATTCAAAGCTAAAAACTGCAAAAATGTTTGACTCTCCATTGGTTTAAAAGCCTAAAATTAGTACTGCCAATATGCAGTGGGATTGAATAACCACCAGCTACCATAAAAAAAGAAACACAAGAGTTACTGATTACTTTTACTCTCTGAAAATAGCATCTTCATCATCTATAGAAAAAAACTTTGCTTCATTCTTCTTATTTTTTTTTTAACAAATAGCAGTAACACTGATTGTTGATTGGTATTGCAAACTTAATCACGGTATGCAGGAGGACAGCAAAAGTGTTGGATTTTTCAAAAACACAACCAATGCACTGATAAAATAAATGTAGTGTAATCAGTTTATCTTAGATATTTCCACATATGGTGGACACAGTCAAATGAATTACTCACTTGACCAAGTGCATCATGCCACCACTGTCCATCTACTACAGTCTTGCTTCGTAGATTATGTCATTTATAACAATAATAGCTAATGATAAGCAAAAGAGCAGAGTTTTGAGTATGCTTTGTGTGTGAGTTTCCATTAGCACAACTTGCTAAAAACAGATTTTTGGATCTGGCAGTTTTTAAAAAAATTTGGGGGGTTGGGGGTATAGAAAGAACACTGCATATACTCATTTTGTCCACACATTTCTGAGAAAGTGGTCCACATTAAAATAAACTGGGTGAAGCTGGGTGTCTTTTGCAAATGTGCTATATCTAAATACAATCCAATAGACACAAAAAGACAGACTTTAAAACCGTGTTTCTCATCCACTGTATTGGTCACACAAGGGTGGGTTGAAAACACACCTAGTAGGAGCCATTTTAGGTACTGAGTTGCTGTGACAGACCCCTGAAGTGATTGATAGCACTGAGTGATATTTTGACAGTACACATGTTCGTTTCACCAAGGGGTGCCTCCTTCTCTCACTCTTTAAATAATGTTTGTGGGTCATCAGAAAATTAAAGGTAAAACTGGGTTCCAAGGCTGTAAAGGTTGAGGAACATTGCTTTAAAATAAACGCTGTAATCCAGCAAGACAATGAAATTATTATCCCAGCATGGTCGAGGGCAAAAAAAATGCAGCAGTTGCTACCTTTGAAGACATACCGCTTCTATCAATGCTCTTATTTAAACTTTGTAACCGCTAATGAAATTGCCTGGAGCAGCACACTGCCTGATGGGAATTGTTGTCCCTACATTGGCATTCGCACAAGGTTGCAGATAAGATGAAGGGAAGTGTAATATATACAGTGTTGTGAAAAACTATTTGCCCCCTTCCTGATTTCTTATTCTTTTGCATGTTTGTCACACAAAATGTTTCTGATCATCAAACACATTTAACCATTAGTCAAATATAACACAAGTAAACACAAAATGCAGTTTTTAAATGATGGTTTTTATTATTTAGGGAGAAAAAAAAATACAAACGTACATGGCCCTGTGTGAAAAAGTAATTGCCCCCTTGTTAAAAAAAAAAAACCTAACTGTGGTGTATCACACCTGAGTTCAATTTCCGTAGCCCCCCCCAGGCCTGATAACTGCCACACCTGTTTCAATCAAGAAATCACTTAAATAGGAGCTGCCTGACACAGAGAAGTAGACCAAAAGCACCTCAAAAGCTAGACATCATGCCAAGATCCAAAGAAATTCAGGAACAAATGAGAACAGAAGTAATTGAGATCTATCAGTCTGGTAAAGGTTATAAAGCCATTTCTAAAGCTTTGGGACTCCAGCGAACCACAGTGAGAGCCATTATCCACAAATGGCAAAAACATGGAACAGTGGTGAACCTTCCCAGGAGTGGCCGGCCGACCAAAATTACCCCAAGAGCGCAGAGGCGTCTCATCCGAGAGGTCGCAAAAGAACCCAGGACAACATCTAAAGAACTGCAGGCCTCACTTGCCTCAATTAAGGTCAGTGTTCACGACTCCACCATAAGAAAGAGACTGGGCAAAAACAGCCTGCATGGCAGATTTCCAAGACACAAACCACTGTTAAGCAAAAAGAACATTAGGGCTTGTCTCAATTTTGCTAAGAAACATCTCAATGATTGCCAAGACTTTTGGGAAAATACCTTGTGGACTAATGAGACAAAAGTTGAACTTTTTGGAAGGCAAATGTCCCGTTACATCTGGCGTAAAAGGAACACAGCATTTCAGAAAAAGAACATCATACCAACAGTAAAATATGGTAGTGGTAGTGTGATGGTCTGGGATTGTTTTGCTGCTTCAGGACCTGGAAGGCTTGCTGTGATAGATGAAACCATGAATTCTACTGTCTACCAAAAAATCCTGAAGGAGAATGTCCGGCCATCTGTTCATCAACTCAAGCTGAAGCGATCTTGGGTGCTGCAACAGGACAATGACCCAAAACACACCAGCAAATCCACCTCTGAATGGCTGAAGAAAAACAAAATGAAGACTTTGGAGTGGCCTAGTCAAAGTCCTGACCTGAATCCAATTGAGATGCTATGGCATGACCTTAAAAAGGCGATTCATGCTAGAAAACCCTCAAATAAAGCTGAATTACAACAATTCTGCAAAGATGAGTGGGCCAAAATTCCTCCAGAGCGCTGTAAAAGATTCATTGCAAGTTATCGCAAACGCTTGATTGCAGTTATTGCTGCTAAGGGTGGCCCAACCAGTTATTAGGTTCAATGGGCAATTACTTTTTCACACAGGGCCATGTAGGTTTGGATTTTTTTTTCTCCCTAAATAATAAAAACCATAATTTAAAAACTGTATTTTGTGTTTACTTGTGTTATATTTGACTAATGGTTAAATGTGTTTCATGATCACAAACATTTTGTGTGAGAAACACGCAAAAGAATAAGAAATCAGGAAGGGGGAAAATAGTTTTTCACACCACTGTGTGTATGTATATATATATATATATATATATATATATATATATATATATAGTGAACATGGCCCCAAGAGGACGCGGACACTCCTCTAAAACCCCTTCTTAAACAGTGATTCAATGGGAAACAACACAGCTTTTCATCTCCTCTTTGTGGGATCAGCTGCTAGCTAGAGCTTCGAACTGTCCTAGTGTCTCACTGCTTTGTCTCTCTTCCCCCAGACACCATCTATTCTGGTTGGGGCTCCCAAGCTGCCGCACCCCTTTGAGGGGGAAGATTTTATGTTCTTTTGACCAAGAGGCAGAGCCAAGGCAGCTGGCTCGACAGTTGTCCCTTGTGCTGCCAGATCACTCCTGAAATAGACTTGTGTTTGTTCCACCTGTTCTGGAGTAAAGTTTCTGTCTCTTGGAAAGCACTGAGAGCTCCTCTGCAACTTTGTGACCTAAGCATGACAATATATATATAAAAAATCTTTTTACTGGATCAGTTGTTTGAAATTGAATGCGCTCACAGCCACAACACTTGGCAAGCACTTGCTATACATGCATTCTTTTAGCTTCAATGATCTTTCCTACTTTTACTTCACTTCTGGAGGTGGCCTTCATTTGCGTAGACCAGCACACCCTATTTCTCTGTGTGATCGCTGTTAATGCTGTGGAGAAATGGGAGACTTGATGCATTAGAATGTCCCACTCAATAGTGCTTTATTAATGATAAATATCAACAAATTTCAGTGAAATCAGCCAAGCCATTTTTGAGATTTTGGGATATTTAGTTGTAGTTTTTTTTCACCCCAAATATTTAATACATTCCTTGTTAGTGTGATACCTACTACCCTCTCTCCGTTTGTTAGATAAATGATCTATAATATTGAAAGCTAGGGGGTACCATTGAGCCCCAGTCCCCAAACATGAACACACAAAATAGTCTCAGGTTAGTTCACAAATACTTTTGTACAAACAGTTACACAAATGTCTCTTTTTCTTTCTTTCTCTCTCTTTCTCTGTCCACACACTGCACAGGCTACTCCTCCAAGGTGAATATTGCCTGTCTCCACTTCCTGCTCCAAGTCACCTGGACACAGCAGTGTGGTCTCTTTTATTGAGGAACATGGAGTACATCCAGTGCCAGGACTTCACCCATTGGAAGTCACAAAATGTTCAAGAAATTTCTCAAAAATATTTCCTATGAGTTATACTGCATATGAGACAAACATATTTTACGCTTTACTGTTGAGAGAAATACAATTGTATTATTGAAGCAGTTTTTAAACAATTGTTTTAATAATATGCATACTCTATACAGGGTGGTCCAGATCTAATTATGCGATTTTCATTACGCTATAACTTATTAAGTTTATTACTCCGAGCCTGTAATCAACTAAATGGAGGACAAGTGGGACATTACATGGAAAATCAGTGGATTAATTCAATGTAAGTCCATTTTCATTTATTACAAGATATTTCGAACAATTGTTTTGTCTTATAATGTTTTCGTGCATTGCATTAAAAGTTGCATAATTAAATCTGGACCACCCTATACAAAAAGTGAGATGCTTGAAAATACAAAGGGTTCTTCCTTAAACCCAATATTAGTCTAATCCTTATTGTAAATAAAATTATGTGGAGAAGCAATCACCACACCTTGTATAAAGAATGTAGGGTTGTTGTTCAGCGGTTTAAAAGAATGTGGCACAGTTGTTAATGTTTCTACCTTACAACTTTTGACTTTGAATCCCACCTCAGTCGCTGTGTGTATCTGGCATGTTATCCCAAAACAATGTTCCAGTTAGGTTAATCAACAAGTCTAAATTGGTTCCACAAACATTGGTACACAAACAAGCACTGTGATGGACTGGTGCTCCATCCAGTTTTGCTTCCTGCATTGTGCCCAAAGCTGCCATTATAGCCCAGTTCCTCATGACCTTGAACAAGATAAGCAAGTAATAAAACAGATGTTTTACAAAAACTATGGTGAAAACTCTGCTGGCTAAGAATGCAAAAATCTTCAGTATTAAAAAAATATTGTGCAAGTGATATTGCCATAATATCTAATAACTATTGTCTTCTGGGTTTTTTTTTTTTTGTTTTGTTTTGAGTTACTTTGCTTATGTCACTGTTTAAAGTAAATATGTGTGACTGTAGCCAAAGTTGTGTTATGAAAAATTTCAAGAATAGATAAAATTATGTAAGGAATCATGGAACAAAGTTCAATGTCACAAAAAAGTTAAAAGTGGTTTTGTAGTGAAAGACATTATTAATATCTTCTCAAGTTAAAAAGAATACTGGATTCCAAACCTTTTTCAAAAGTTGCCCGAAAACATTATACACTATATGGATTGTCTAAAGCAAAGAAGGCCACAAAAACTATATTAGCAACTGAGAGACTACCTTTAAAGCAGATGAGCGAAAGATCCTTAACTTAGGTCAAATTAAATGTTTTGATGACGCAGTAGATTCTAATATTCTGCCAACACTGTTCATTGCCATTTTGGTTCTTCCATTAGGCTGATTAACAGTGTGACTGAATATTCTCCCACTGAGCTGTATTTCTAAAGACAGAATTTATAATTTTTTTTAACACTGGTATTTTAACTCCTGGTATTTAGTAATCATGTTTATCAGTGTGTAGCTGCTGTGCTGAAATTGTCAAATTGGTCTTGTAGCAAGTTGACTCAACTTGAGACTGATTGCATGTAGACTGTATATTTAAGAATTTTTTTATCCTCAAGAACTTTAATCCAATGGAAAAGTTAACTTTAAAGCAGTTTAGATGATTTTCAAAGGCATATTTCCAATCCCAGTGCTGGTTCTGTTACTTTTGTGCAGTATATTGAGATACACAGTACGTAACTAAAATATTGTTTTGTGTTTTTTCTGTTTAATAAAGTATTCTTTTTTAGCCTCTTTTTCAGAAGTAAGTCATTAAATGCATGCACACTTATTATGGATATTATGTTTCATAATGGTGAAAATATACATACATACTCTGTGTATGTGTGTTGGGTCACAGGGTTGCACAGGAGACTGGAAAATGGATAAGGTTTCCAAGGTACAAAATCTTTATGTCTGAACTGGCAGGTACAGACACAATAATTTATTCAAAAGGGGATTATCTTCAGTAGGCAACTAGAAAACATTGCAGACCCCCTGGTTGGTGAAAAAACACAAAGTCTTCTTCATCAAGTGGGTTTGGTGGCATGGAAACAGAGACCTGGGCAGACGCAGTCTGAGGGGGAGAGTTGGCTGGGGCTCAGTCTTTTAAATGTTCTAAACCTTTTGCAAGAAGTGTGTTACATGGTAAGCCTGAAGGCCAGCATCTGATTCTACAAGGGGGATGTATAAGAGTGTGTTAGTTTCCCATTGAAATACTGTTTAAGAGGGAGTTTCTCAAAGGTAGCTGAGTTTCTTTGCCATAGGGTTTCTGTTTAACAGTGAGACAGCTCTCAGTTAAGAGTATATGGGCGTGCAGCTGCTGGCACGATGCAGGAGGAAAAACATATGTACACAATATACACTAAACTGTTTTATCTATACTAATAAAAGGTAAAGCCCTCACTGACTCACTCACTCACTCACTCATCACTAATTCTCCAACTTCCCGTGTAGGTAGAAGGCTGAAATTTCTTCCTTACAGCTTACTTACAAAAGTTAAGCAGATTTCATTTCGAAATTCTATGCGTAACGGTCATAATGGTTGACAACGTTTGCCATGTTGAACTTTCTTATTTATGGCTCCATCTTCACGAAAGTTGGTAGGTGGCTTCGCTGCGCTAACCAAAACCAATGTGCGTACTTGTTTCAGTGGTATGATGCCACTGTCGGCCGCCATATTGAAGTTTCCAATGTCACTAATTCTCCAACTTCCCGTGTAGGTAGAAGGCTGAAATTTGGCAGGCTCATTTCTTACAGATTATTTACAAAGGTTAAGCAGGTTTCATTTCGAAATTCTACGCGTGAGGGTCACAACGGTCGACAACGTCTGCAATGTTAAACTTTCTTATTTATGGCCCCATCTTCACGAAATTTGGTAGGCGACTTCCCTGCGCTATCCGAAACCAATGTACATACTTATTTCGGTGGTATGATGCCACTGTCAGCCGCCATATTGAACTTTTCAATGGTCTTTGTTACTTATGGGCCCATCTTCAAGAAATTTGGTGCGCCGTTTCCCAACGTTAACTGAATCCTACTTACGTACATATATACGTTCATAGCCTGCAGCTCGGTCACCGTGTGAGGCGGCGTTGGGTCCCCCATCACAACGCCTCCCACGTTGTTGGCTGGCTGCCTGCCTATATAAGGCCGTCCGTCGGTCCAGTCTCTACATTCCCTTCCTTGCTTCGCCACAGGATTCACATCTCCCTGCTGATAACTACAGCCTTTTTATTTAATCCACGGCTTCTCCGCTGTTCTATTGTTCATTTATTACGATTATAGTTATTGTGTAGGTATTTTGGACTTACTTTACATTGTTCAGGTACCCTTTTCCTTTATCATTCCAACCGTATCCGCATTAACATGTCTATCGAGGTGATCACCATCGATCAAAGAACTGTATCTTACTCAGTGGTTTCCATGCCCCGAGATGGCACCTATCTTTTCCATTCTCTGTGTTACATATTGTACGGCCATATCAGGCTCACTCTTCATATCTGGAGAAACATTGTGTCTTATGTATTGAATGACTGGGACAAGTTCAAGGTGTGGACTGATGACGGTACAGGAGATAATTATACTACACAGGAGCACTATAAGAGTGAAATGCTTAAGCCGTTCACCTATGGTTCTGCATGTGAGTTGATGGCTGCCGCTGAATTGTTTGGTTGCCGCTTTCAAGTGTACCGAAATGGCCAAATACAACGCTTGACAGATGCTGAATGTCTCTTCAACACAAGTCCTACAAATACTGTCGTAATTGAAACAAACCATGAAACTCAAACCGATTATGACAGCAGCAATCCAACTTGTGAGATCTGAAACAAGATTACTGTCCACATGGCCAACTGTACGTTGCATGCTCAAGAGTAAGCTCAGTGCACAGCTTGGTCATAATACAACCGGAGGGCCAAACTCACAATACAAAGAGTGGTATACAAAGAGATCCTTAACAAATAATTATTGGTATATTTTCCCTCAGTTTAAGAAGGTTTAATTTTCTTCTTAATAAAAATTTTAAGGCAGTACTTTGCCGCTGCGAAGCGTGGGTATTTTGCTAGTCAAAAATAAAATTAAAATAATGCATTCATATTGTATTTTCAGTTTTAGTTTTCAGACCAAATTTAGACCCCACCAATTAGTTTCTTTCATCAAAACATCAGTTTGATCTTCAGGGTTATTCTGAGGTGCAGTATGTACTTTACAGTGTTATTGGCCTTTTGTTGACCACAGCAAGCAACCTGTGTATACAACTACATTAAAATGTGTCACTCTTGGACCGTTAAGTGGGTCCCCATGCTATTAAAAAGGAGGTTTGGTAATAGTATAATAGTAAGGAGCATTTTCACAATCTCCCATGCACCTGTTAGGAGCGAAATAGCTTCTTAATAAGATGGTTAGCATCTTATTTATTATTTTTTTATGAGAGTCATCTTGTGCACTTTCTGTAACTACATAGGGCAGAATCTGGTTATATTGGAGTACAGCCATCTAATTTTGAATCTGGTTATATTGGAGTACAGCCATCTAATTTTGATAATGTCAATTTCCTAAGATTGAACTTTTGAAAATTTGTCACAGGTGCACTATTGGAACAAGCTATCCCATGTGATCAACAAGCTCCTGAGAATTTTAGGTCATTCTAGCTCTGTCAGTTGAAAAGAGATATTTGCTGCACAAATGTAAATTTTGCCGGTTTAAACAAATGTACATTTCATGAAATAACTCCGCGCTGCATCAGCATTTGTTAGATTGTGCAGGATGTCTAATATAGTAAATAGTCTAATGTTACTTTGCTTTCTTACTCACTCAAAACCAAAATAAAATTAGTTTTTTCTCTGCATACAGTACTGTATATTTTCTGATTTGATTGTCATGCTGTTCCCTGTCTGCAGTCATTGCGACTTTGTGGAATATCCTCTGTATTTAGTCCTCTGAAAGCGTTCTTCTATTATTTAAAAAGTGTTTTTCCACCTATTATTTTTATAATGATGCCAGTAGCTATGATTTCTTCACTTGTAGCTGGTATTGAAGCAGTAATGGAACAGTTCGCCTTGTCCTTTACTTTTTTTTTGGTTAAATCCTTAACAAAGTATGTACTTCGTGCCAGCAAAGCAGCGGGTCCAGATGGAGTATTGTCACGACTGCTGAAGGCCTGTGCACTGAAACTGGGGAGTCCTCTACAACACATCTTCAACCTGAGCCTGGAACAGGGGAGAGTCCCAAGGCTTTGGAAAACATCTTGTATCACCCCAGTCCCAAAGATATCATGTCCTAGTGAGCTGAATGACTTCCGGCCTGTTGCTCTGATGTCACATTTGATGAAGACCATGGAGCGGCTGCTTCTTCACCACCTGAGGTCACAGGTCCGCCACACCCTCGACCCTCTGCAGTTCGCATACCAGGAGAAGGTGGGAGCGGAAGATGCCATCATCTATATGCTACACCGATTACTCTCCCACTTGGACAGAGGCAGTGGTGCTGTAAGAATTATGTTTTTGGACTTCTCTAGCCTTCAACACCATCCAACCTCTGCTCCTTAGAGACAAGATGACTGAGATGGGAGTAGACTCACACCTGGTGGCATGGATCGTGGACTATCTCACAGACAGACCTCAATATGTGCATCTTGGGAACTGCAGGTCTGACATTGTGGTCAGCAACACAGGAGCGCCGCAGGGGACTGTACTTTCTCCGGTCCTGTTCAATCTATATACATCAGACTTCCAATATGACTCGGAGTCCTGCCATGTGCAAAAGTTCGCTGATGACACTGCTATTGTGGGCTGCATCAGGAGTGGGCAGGAGGAGGAGTGCAGGAAGCTAATCAAAGACTTTGTTAAATGGTGCGACTCAAACCACTTATACCTTAACACCAGCAAGACCAAGGAGCTGGTGGTGGATTTTAGGAGGCCCAGGCCCCTCATGGACCCTGTGATCATCAGAGGTGACTGTGTGCAGAGGGTGCAGACCTATAAATATCTGGGAGTGCAGATGGATGACAAATTGGACTGGACTGCCAATACTGATGCTCTATGTAAGAAAGGTCAGAGCCGACTATACTTTCTTAGAAGGTTGCCGTCCATCAACATCTGCAATAAGATGCTGCAGATGTTCTACCAGACGGTTGTGACGAGTGCCCTCTTCTACGCGGTGGTGTGCTGGGGTGGCAGCATAAAGATGAAAGACCCCTCACGCCTGGACAAACTTGTTAAGAAGGCAGGCTCTATTTTAGGATTAAAGTTGGACAGTTTAACATCTGTGGCATGAGTGACGGGCACTAAGCAAACTCCTGTCAATCATGAATAATCCACTGCATCCACTTAACAGTGTCATTTCCAGGCAGAGGAGTAGCTTCAGTGACAGACTTTTGTCACTGTCTTGCTCCACTGACAGACTGAGGAGATCATTCCTCCCCCACACTATGCGACTCTTCAACTCCATCCGGGGGAGTAAATGCTAACATTATTTAAAGTTATTGTCTGCTTTTTACATGTATTTTTATTACTATTTAATTTAATATTGCTTTTTGTATCAGTATACTGCTGCTGGATTATGTGAATTTCCCCTTGGGATTAATAAAGTCTATCTATCTATCTATCTATCTATCTATCTATCTATCTATCTATCTATCTATCTATCTATCTATCTATCTATCTATCTATCTATCTATCTATCTATCTATCTATCTATCTATCTATCTATCTATCTATCTATCTATCTATCTATCTATCTATCGTTATTTATTTTATTGAGGTAAATGGTGAGAATATACGATTAACTTTTGGCATTCTTGCCCTCATTGCCCCAGTTTCAGTATGACTAACACTATTGTTTCTTTTGCTTGCTTTATAGATTTGCTACACAGTTTTGCTATATTGCTCAGTAGTGGGTGTGTGTGCGCATGTGTGTGTTAGATGGCGATTATGGAAGTCTGTTGAACAATAAACATCAACGCTCTAGCTGGGATACATGTACAAGCCAATAAACATTTAGTATCTCACAATATCTTCTTCTTTCAGCTGCTCCCATTAGAGGTTACCTCAATGGATCATCTTTTTCCATTTCCATTTGTCTTCTGCATCTTGCTGTGTAACAACCATCACCTGCATATTTTCTCTCATGACATCCATAAACCCCGTCTTAGACCTTTCTCTTTTCCTCTTTTACATGGCAGACCATTCTTAGTATCCTTTTCCCAGTATATCCAGCAACTCTCCTCTGCACATGTCCAGGCCAACGCAATCTTGCCTCTTTGTCCCCAAACCATCCAACTTGAGCTGACCCTCTAACATACTCATTTCTAATCCTTTCCATCCTTGTCGCACCTAATGCAAATCTTAGCATCTTTAACTCTGCCAACTCCAGCTCTGTCTCCTGTTTTTTGTCAGTGCTACCATCTCCAACTCATATAACATCCTGTCTAATCTTTTCTGTCAACCTGTCCATCACCATTGCAAATAAGAAAGGACTCAAAGCCGATCCATGATGTAATTCTAACTCCACCCTCAATGCACCCGTCACTCCTACAGCAGACCTCACCACTGTCACACTTCCCTCATACATATCCTATACCAGCTCTTACATACTTCTCTGCCACTCCAAATTTCCTCATACAATACCACAACTCCTCTCAAGGCACCCTGTCATATGCTTTCTCCAGATCCACAAAGGTGCAGTACAGTTTCTTCTGGCCTTCTCTATACTTCTCCATCAACACAATCAAAGCAAACATTGCATCTGTGGTGCTCTTTCTTGGCATGAAACCATACCGCTGCTCACTAATCATTACCCCCCTTCTTAATCTAGCTTCCACTTCTCTTTCCCATAACTTCATGTTGTGGCTCATCAGTTTTATCCCCCTGTAGTTACTACAGCTCTGCACATTCCCCTTATTCTTAAAAATCGGTACCAGTATACTTCTTCTCCACTCCTCAGATATCCTCTCACTTTCCAAGATTGCATTAAACAATCTGGTTAAAAACTCCACTGCCATCTCTCCTAAACACCTCCATGTTTCCACAGGTATCCATCTTTCTCTCTCTCTCTCTCATTCTCTTCATTCACCAGCCTCTCAAAGTATTTTTTCCGTCTGCTTAACACACTCTCCTCACTTGTGAATATGTTTCCATCTTTATCCTTTATCATCCTAACCTGCTGCACATCTTTCCCAGCTTAGTCCCTCTGTCTAGCCAATCGGTACAGGTCCTTTTCTCCCTCATTTGCCCAACCTCTCATACAGCTCATCATACACCTTTTCTTTAGACATCACTGCTTCTCTCTTCACCTTACACCTTATCTCTTCTCTCTTGTCTACTTTCTGCATCTCTCTGACTATCCCACTTGTTCTTCACCGGCCTCTTTCTCTGTATACTCTCTTGTACTTCCCCATTCCAACACCAGGTTTCTTTGTCCTACTTCCTCTGTCCAGATATAATCTAGATATAGTCAAGCACCCTTCTTGCTGTCACCCTTACTACTTCTGCTGTAGTTGCCCAGCTGTCTGGTAACTCTTCACTGCCACCCAGTGCCTGTCTTACCTCCGCCCAAAACTCAACCTTGCAGTCTTCCTTTTTCAACTCCCACCATTTGATCCTTGCCTCTGCCCTCACTCTCCTCCTCTTCTTAATCTCCAATGTCATCCTACAGATCAATATCCTGTGTTGTCTAACAACACTTTCCCCTGTCACTACTTTGCAATTTCCTTCAGATTGACTCTTCTGCATAGGATGTAATGTACATGTGTGCATCTTCCTCCACTAATGTACGTCACCCTACATTCCTCCCTCTTCTTAAAATACATATTCATCACAGCCATGCCTATCCTTTTCGCAAAATCCACTATCATCTGACCTTCTTCATTCCTCTCCTTGACACCATATCTGCCCATCAGATCCTCGTTTCCTCTGTTCCCTTCACCAACATGTCCATTGAAATCCACTCCGATCAGCACTTTCTGTCCCTTGGTACACTGTCCATTACTTCATCCAACTCATTCCAGAAATCATCTTTCTCATCCATCACACACCCAACTTGCGGGGCAAATGCATTAACAACATTCATCATCAAACCTTCAGTTTCCAGCTTTATAATTCATTACTCTGTCTGACACTCATTTCACCTCCAAAACACTCTTGACATACTGCTCCTTTAGAATAACCCCTACCCCATTTCTCCTCCCATCCACATCATGATAGAACAATTTGAACCCACCTCCGATCCAGCTGGCCTTACTTAGCTTCCATTTAGTCTTTCATGCACAATATTTCAATCTTCGTACTCTCCATCACATCAGTTAACTCTCTCCCCTTACCAGTCATACTGCCAATATTCAAAGTTCCTACCCTCAATTCCAGTCTTGTTACTTTCCTCCTGCCTCTGGACACGCCTTTCCCTACTTCTCCTTCTTCAGTCAATTGTAGTTCAGTTTCTTCCAGCACCCTGTTGGCTAGCATTACTGGTGGCTGCCGTTGTTAACCTGATATGGAAATCTGTATTGTTGTCCGCATATTGATCTGGCATAATTTTACACCAAATGCCCTTTCTGACATAAACCTTCCCATATATCCAGACTTTGGACTGACATGAAAAAAAAACACACTGGTTTGTGCATCTCCCATGGCTGGGTTAGCTCACAATATCTTGAAAGGGTAAAATCAAAGTGTTCATAACCTAGGCTAGATCAATGCTCTGCATGTAGATTAATATCCATGAGTGTGATGAAATTATTTGATGATCTGATAAATCACCTGATCATAGTGGCATCAGGTGTAAGAGCAGATTCCAAATAGAAAAAGTTGGTTAGAAATAGTCATTACGGTTTTCATGAATTTTACCTAAACAGATCACTCACAGTCATTTAAATATACTGAATATCTCTTCTTGCAGCCTTGATCAGTAGGTTGTACGGTATTCTCAGTCTTTATTGAAATCCTGAGATCAGCATATCTTATTTTATATTGAGAGATTAACTACTACAGTGATTGAGCATCCTTCTCTTTCAAAAATTTTAAATAGAATTAAGAAGTTCTACATTTTGTGATCACGTTGTATGATGCAGAATAATGAGGTAAAAATATTACATAAGCCAAACAGAAGAAAATGTATTCATTAATTCATAAATAAATTAGAGCTAAATTTTTTTTCTGTAATTTCCTAACTTAGCTCATTGCAATGGCTTCAAGATAAGAACTGTAGTAAGGAGTGTGCTCTTCCAGGGTTGGTTTCTGTTTCGCAACCCAATGCTGCTGAGATTGGCTTTGGTCCCCGGAAAATTGAGTTACACAGGTTTGAGAATGTTATTCTATGTTTCTGATTCTAGCTATATAGTCCTTCATGACAAAATTCTGATTTAACCAGTTGATGAAAGTGAACAGGCAGAGAATTTTACAGTAGTCATTTCTATCAATCCTGCATTTGTTCAATGAAGAAAACAAGCAAATCTGAAATTATTAGTCTTTACCACTTGCTCTGGGGATGTTGTGGCCGTTGGTCTATACTTGAGCTCTGTCTGTAATTTTGGCAGTAGTGTGTTTTGTCTGCAAGTATTCATGACTATTAACATATAGAAGTCTTTTTGTTTGGCTTCTCTTAGTTTACTTGTGTTTGAGTCCTTAATCACTTGATTTTTTTTCCTCTAATACTAATTAACAATAAAGTGGAAATTGCAGCATTGCTGACAGTGTAACAGCTATCTTTTTATCATTGGCACATGTATGTTGGTGTTATTTATAAAGTAACAGCTTTAATTTAAAATAAAGAAATAACTAAAAATAGTTGAGAACTAAGAGGTACCAATGCACATGATTTACCATAACATTTTGTTGATTTTTCTCAGAAAAGTAAATGTATACTGTATTCAATGATAAGAATTTATGATGCAGAAAAATGAGAACAAGAACAGTGAATTTAAATGACATGTTCCATAAACAACATAAATTGGTCTCCAGTGAAGAGATTGGCAAGAAAGAAAACCATTAACCTGAAGATGTCTTACACAATGGAACAATCTGTGAACTGAAAGATAAGCTTTTATTCAAAATCTTTGAATTAACAGTGTTACATTGCTGTTTGCATAACATGCAATGATTGAATGAATAGTAGATATTGCTGATCAAATGTTTTTCTTCATTTAATAAATCTATTGGAGAATTGTTACTACATTTTACTGAAAACTTCATGTCTCCAGTATATGAGTTAATGGGATATTATTTCTCATGATTATATACAGTGAGAAATTTGTATTGGTTCTTACACTGACACTTGCAGAACATATTTTCAAGTTCACTTAATCCAGTTCCGAGTGACCAGATGAATAGCGACCCCCTTTATTGTATTGTTAGAAAAGAATGATGGGGTACCATCAATAGACCTTAGCCCATAGTAAGTACAATTTTACTATGAGACAGAGACAGAACTCCACCTGTGATCCGATCATAGCAATAGAATGTTATTTAGTTTTGTTTTTAAAATGTAAATATAAAAAGTTCAGTTATGGTATTTCTTACTGTGTTAGGAATGAATCATTAATGGCCAAGTTAAGGCTTCTTCTGAATCCTAGGTTATAGTTTTGATGTGAACCTACAGTTTTTTCTTAGGTTTTAAATGGTAAAAAATAGCAAAATAAAGTTTAAAATAAAAAAATGCCTTAATGGAAATCATGATGGTCACCTCCCCATGGGCTCACCACCTATGGGAGGGGCCAAGGAGGTTGGGTGCAGTGTGAGTTGGGTGGTGGCCGAAGGCGGGGACCTTGGCGGTCTGATCCTCGGCTACAGAAACTGGCTCTTGGGACGTGGAATGTCACCTCTCTGAAGGGGAAGGAGCCTGAGCTAGTGCACGAGGTCGAGAGGCTCCGGCTAGACATAGTCGGACTCACCTCGACGCACAGCTTGGACTCTGGAACCAATCTCCTTGAGAGGGGCTGGACTCTCTACCACTCTGGAGTTGCCCCGTGAGAGGCCGAGCAGGTGTGGGCATACTTATTGCCCCCCGATTCTGAGCCTGTGCATTGGGGTTTACCCCGGTGGACGAGAGGGTGGCCTCCCTCCTTCGGGTGGGGAAGGGTCCTGACTGTTGTTTGTGCGTATGCCAACAGCAGTTTGGAGTATCCACCCTTTTGGAGTCTCTGGAGGGTTGCTAGAGGGCATACCTTCTGGGATTCCCTCGCTTTGCTGGGAGACTTCAATGCTCACATGGGCAATGACAGTGAGACCTGGAAGGGCGTGATTGGGAGGAATGGCCCCCCCGATCTGAACCCGAGCGGTGTTTTGTTATGGACTTCTGTGCTCGTCATGGATTGTCCATAACAAACACCATGTTCAAGCATAAGGGTGTTCATATGTGCACTTGGCACCAGGACACCCTAGGCCTCAGGTCGATGATTGACTTTGTGGTCGTGTCGCCGGACTTGCGGCCATATGTCTTGGACACTGGGTGAAGAGAGGGGCGGAGCTGTCAACTGATCACCACCTGGTGGTGAGTTGGCTTCATGGTGGGGAAGATGCCGGTCAGACCTGGTAGGCCCAAACGTGTTGTGAGGGTCTGCTGGGAACGGCTGGCAGAGTCCCCTGTCAGAAGTAGCTTCAACTCCCACCTCCGCAGAACTTCAACCACGCCCCGAGGGAGGTGGGGACATTGAGTCCGAATGGGCCATGTTCCGTGCCTCTATTGTTGAGGCGGCTGACCGGAGCTGTGGTCGGTGCCTGTCGTGGCGGCAATCCCCAACCCGCTGGTGGACACCGCGTGAGGGATGCCGTCAAGCTGAAGAAGGAGTCCTATAGGACTTTTTTGTCCTGTGGGTCTCTGGAGGCAGCTGATAGGTACCGCAGGCCAAGCGAACGCGGCTTCGTTGTTGCTGAGGCAAAACTCGGGCATGGGAGGAGTTTGGAGAGGCCATGGAGAACGACTTCGGACGGCTTCGAGGAGATTCTGGTCCACCGTCCGCGTCTCAGGAGGGGAAGCAGTGCAGTGTCAACACCGTATATGGTGGGGATGGTGCCTGCTGACCTCACTCGACGCTAGGGTCGGTGGGAGGAGTACTTCAAAGACCTCCTCAATCCCACTAACATGCCTTCCAATGAGGAAGCAGAGCCTGGGGACTCTGAGGTGGGCTCTCCCATCTCTGGGACTGAAGTCACCGAGGTGGTCAAAAAACTCCTTGGTGGCAGGGCCCCGGGTGGATGAGATACCGGAGTTCCTTAAGGCTCTGGATGTTGTAGGACTGTCTTGGTTGACACGCCTCTGCAACATCGCATGGACATCGGGACAGTGCCTCTGGATTGGCAGACGGGGTGGTGGTCCCCTCTTTAAAAGGGGACCGGAGGGTGTGTTCCAACTATAGAGGGATCACACTCCTCAGCCTCCCTGGAAAAGTCTATTCGGGGGTTCTGGAGAGGAGGGTCCGCCGGATAGTCGAACCTCGGATTCAGGAGGAACAGTGTGGTTTTCGGCCCTGGTCGCGGAACAGTGGACCAGCTCTTCACCCTTAGCAGAGTCCTGGAGGGTGCATGGGAGTTTGCCCGACCGGTCTACATGTGTTTTGTGGACTTGGAAAAGGCATTCGACCGTGTCCCTCGGGAATCCTGTGGGGGTGCTCGGGAGTATGGGGTACCGGACCCCTGATAAGAGCTGTTCGGTCTCTGTACAACCGTGTCAGAGCTTGGTCCGCATTGCCGCAGTAAGTCGAGCCCGCTTCCAGTGAGAGTTGGACTCCGCCAGGGCTGCCCTTTGTCACCGATTCTGTTCATAACTTTTATGGACAGAATTTCTAGGCGCAGCCAGGGTGTTGAAGGGGTCCGGTTTGGTGGACTCAGGATTGGGTCACTGCTTTTTGCAGATGATGTTGTCCTGTTTGATTCATCAAGCCGTGATCTTCAGCTCTCTGGATCGGTTCGCAGCTGAGTGTGAAGCGGCTGGGATGAGAATCAGCACCTCCAAATCCGAGCATGGTCCTCAGCCGAAAAGGGTGGAGTGCCCTCTCAGGGTTGGGGGAGAGATCCTGCCCCAAGTGGAGGAGTTCAAGTATCTCGGGGTCTTGTTCACGAGTGAGGGAAGAATGGAGCGTGAGATCGACAGGCGGATCGGTGCGGCATCCGCAGTGATGCGGGCTCTGCATCGGTCTGTCGTGGTGAAAAAGGAGCTGAGCCGTAAGGCAAAGCTCTCAATTTACCAGTCGATCTACGCTCCTACCCTCACCTATGGTCATGAGCTATGGGTAGTGACCGAAAGAACGAGATCGCGAATACAAGCGGCTGAAATGAGTTTCCTCCGCAGGGTGTCTGGGCTTTCCCTTAAAGATAGGGTGAGAAGCTCAGTCATCCGGGAGGGGCTCAGAGTAGAGCCGCTGCTCCTCCGCATCGAGAGGAGTCAGATGAGGTGGCTCGGGCATCTGATCAGGATGCCTCCTGGACGCCTCCCTGGTGAGGTGTTCCGGGCACGTCCAACCGGGAGGAGGCCCGGGGAAGACCCAGGACACGCTGGAGGGACTATGTCTCCGGCTGGCCTGGGAACGCCTTTGGGATTCTCCGGAAGAGCTGGAAGAAGTGGCCGGGAGAGGGAAGTCTGGGCCTCTCTGCTTAAGCTGCTACCCCCGCGACCCGACCTCGGATAAGCGGAAGAGAATGGATGGATGGATGGATGGATGATGGTCACATAACAAGCAGGATTGACCAGATTTTAGAGTGATTTTTGTTGGAACTGTGATGATACCATATTTTCCTTTCTTTACCCTTGCTCTGTTTATATTTTTTTCACACCTGCAGAGGAATCTGTATAGTTAAACAGCTGACTGCTGCCATTAGCCTTATATGAACTACTTTTTCATCATATGCCAAATAAAAAAAAACGAAGTACCTGGAGAAAAAAATCCATGCCAGCATAGAGAGAATTCCACAGAATACCAGACAGGAACTGGGCTGTGTTTGAAGCCAAGCTGTAGACCTTCAAGACAAAAGCAGTAGCCGGTGCCATATCATTTTGATGGCAGCTGATAATCAAGAAAGTCAAGTTAGAATATATCTAATCATTTTTAGGAGGAAATGAATAAAGCAAATATCACACTTGGAATATAAATGTCAAAGAATGGTTATCCATTGAACCATACACAACTGTCTGGGCGTTTTATTCCAATAATTCAATCGCCATTAGCATGTTAAGTCTTTCTCCATTTACATATTTTGATTGTTTCACACATGGTTGGTTTTTCCAGCTGTTACCCTGAATAAAATGCTTCATATTAATGTAAAATTAATTTTTTATATTCAGTAGGGCACATTTTATAAAATGAAAGCACAAAAGTTGCTTTATCTTGTCAGTCATGCCATTGCTAAATATCTTCCGCTGTTTTATCTTTTTTTGGTCTTTAAATAGTATTTAATGGTTGCTTTTTAACCATATCTGTTTCAACATATGTTAAATATCACCTGTTTTTCTTTGTTGCATTATACTGTAACTGACTAAACCGATTAAACAGTTTTCAACAGTCAAATGAATTTTTCTTGTCTGGAAAATTTAAATATAAAAAAATTACCATATAATTTGTCATGCGTCTGGCTAGAGTATTTTACTGTGTGTGATCTGTGAGAGCTGCCTAGTAACACAGTTACTTAGTATTAAACCTGGATAGAGTGCTTTTCACAGAGTAAAGTAGAAAAGCAGGATAAAGTGCTTTTGACAGATTAAAAGTTTGAGTTCTTATTTGTGTGGCCTGATTTTTAGACCAGTTTGCCTTTTGAAACTCTACAACTCCCTCTACAACATAGCTTTACAAGCCACTGGAACAGAGACCAGTGACAATAAAAATTTTAAGTAAGAATTTCTTTGTACTATATACAGTATACATAACAAATATTCACTTCATTTTATTAAAATACTAATTAGAAATTCATACTTGGTTCCAACTGTGCATAAATAGTCTTAAGTCTTGTTACAGTTTTTTCACTTGCCTTTACTCTGTTTTACAGCATTCAGATTAACTTGTCTGTTTTTTCTTTCTTGTTTTTGGTAGAGACAGTTCATAAGCAACTACTTAAGAGAGGTTAGGAAGGCCTTTTCCTATCGTTTAAGTACTTTGAAGTGCATAATGTGATGCTGCTAACACTCATTATGTACGTTCAAGTTGTATGAAGACGTCCTCCATTACCAGAAATCCAAGAAACTAACATTGAAATGCTTATCTTTGTCATCCATTTTTTTCATATTTAACTATTAGTCTGTAAATAAGAGGGATAGCCTTATTACAATACCGTGCATTTCATTTTTCTCGATTGTTGAATATTCATTAATTTTTGTTCAGCCCTCCTGTATAAATTTTTAAAAAATTTTATATGCTGTGTAGTGTTTCCAAACGAGAAAACACTTCTGCACAGTATCTCTTGAAAATAATTTTTTTGCCTTTTATGTATAAGCTTACCTAGGAGGAGAGAAACTTTCTGATGTCTAGTGTTCCTGACATTATTGTTCTCATAGATGATTCTTTAAAGTTTATTCTAACTAGATAAAGCAAGGCCTCCAAGTGATGTAGAAGGCAATGCCATTTTTCCCAGTAGATTGTCATCTATAGTGCACTTGCACAAAATTTTTTAAATTTAGTTAGATGTTCCAGATGTAGAATCAAAATTATAATAAAAAAGGAAGGATATCAGTAAATAATAATGAGTTAACTTTCTAAGAACTTCATGGTTTGGTACCAGTCTGATAGCATTCCTGCCATGATGGTTTCACTGTCTTAGTAAGTAACAAGAACATCAAACAAATACATTTTACATACAAGGCAGCAGTAGCACATTTGTGTCAGCAGTAGGTAGTTCCTTATGTGGCTGTAATGATACCTAGCTGCAGATATCCCACTGGGATTGTGCTGTGAGTACCAAGGCTTTGGCTGTTCATGATGTAGGTTAGCAGATCTAAGCATTAAATTAACACTTAAGTTTTCATCTGGTCCTAGTAGGATCATATATGCACTTATTTAGCACTGGTGGGTTTACTTTGTATAGCACAATTTTATTGTTTTTATTCTTTTCTTGAATAACTTTGTAGCATTATCAAACTGATAGCTACAATTAAGGCTGTAAAGTTTTTGCAACTGCACATTTTTAGTCTGTGTTTTACTTACATAAGATCAAGTCTGTATATCATCCATCCAGACATAACATTTGTTATAGCTTACCAGCTGGCACAATTCCTGCCAAAATACAGTTACACCTGCTGACTCATACTATATCATAGCCTCATCCATTTGCTTTGCAAAACATTTTTCCCCCCACATAAAAAAGTTACTTAATTGCTGGACACTGAAGAACTTGGGAAACATTGTTTTAATAAATCACAATAGCCATGAACAGCATGTTTGTTTAGATACAGTGCCAATTAGAACACGTTTTATTAAGTCTGGTTCTAGATGTACCACTTTAGTAGTTCGAGGTATGGTGCATAATGTGCTTAATGCACTGCATCCACTGAACAGGATCATCTCCAGACAGAGGAGCAGCTTCAGCGACAGACTGCTGTCGCTGTCCTGCTCCACTGACAAACTCCCAGGTTCCTCCCCCACACTATGCGACTCTTCAATTCCACCCGGGGGGTATATACAAATATATATAATATACAAAATTATTGTCTGTCTGTTATACTTTCATTGTTATCACTGTTTAATATTGTTCTTTATCAGTATGCTGCTGCTGGAGTATGTGAATTTCCCCTTGGGATTAATAAAGTATCTATCTATCTATCCATCCATCCATCCATTAGGGTGCTTAATTAATCCATTTCAGGCTGCCTGGTAACACTGGAACATCCTGACAGCATCAGGCTCAAGGCAATTACTACATGTATCTAGTTTACAGATCCAAATGTATCTAATATATCTTTGAGATGTCAGATTAGAGACCAGAATAGCCAAGGAACACCTGTGGAACACATGCATTGACAAGGCAGGAATTCAAATCAGCAGTTCCAGTTACTATGTCACTGCTTTACCGTGTATTGGGTACATGACTTGCAAGAGAACATTAGGAAAGGCAAAAAGTAAACTTTGGGTCAGAGGGCCACTTTCTTATTTTATTGCTGGCTTATTGTTGTTTTTCTATGGACCTTGTTCATAAATATACAATATTTCATGCTCACATCAAGCCATCTTGTTTTAGAGCAGCAGTACTGTACACTTATCTTCATTTTTGAAATTCAGGAATCAGTGCAGCATAAAACCATAACAATCAATAATGTCATTTCATTTTTGCATTGTTGTCTGTATAATGAAATAATTTATTATTATAGGGTTGTTTTTTATATAAAATGAAAAAGTCAGATAATAATTTAAATCCAATTTTAGTTGCATATATCCAAACAAAAAGTAATAAAATATAAAAAATATAGAAAAATGTGATCCGTGAATCCTATAAAATATTGAAAAATGTCACCCTTGAATCCATAACACAAAAATGTATGTTATATAAAAAAGCCTATGTAAGAGTGTCAAGGTTTAACATTTCTTTAATAATCTAACAGTTAATGGTTTGTACTGTATAAACCAAGAAAAAAAGCAGCATTTTACAATTTTTCCAGTTACTTTTAGAAGAAAATATTAAAAAATGCAACATTTGAGTACTTTGCTTATTTAAAGAAGAGAATACAGTATTTGAAATTGTTAATGCTTTTAAGTAACTAACTTGAGAGTTAGATGCAAAGTGTTGATTGTTGATGCTTCTAATACAGTAGTCTACTTTAGCATTTTACTTAAATTTGGAATACATTGGTCCGCATTGCCGGTAATAAGTCAAACTCATTTCCTGTTGAGGCTGGACTCCACCAGGGCTGCCCTTTGTCACCGATTCTATTCATAAGTTTTATGGATAGGATTTCTAGGCACAGCCAATGAGCGGAGGGGGTCTGGTTCGGTGACCTCAGAATTTCGTCTCTGCTATTTGCGGATGACATGGTTCTGTTGGCTTCATCAGACAGTGACCTCCAGCTCTCACTGGAGAGGTTTGGAGTCGAGTGTGAAGCAGCGGTGATCAGAGTCAGCACCTCTAAATCCGAGTCCATGGTTCTCATCCTGAAAAAGGGTGGAATGCTCTCTCTGGGTTGGGAACACATTGCTGCCTCGAGTAGAGAAGTTCAAGTATCTTGTTCACGAGTGAGGGAAGAATGGAGCGGGAGGTTGTTTGACGGATCGGTACGGCATCTGCAGTAATGCGGGCTCTGCAAGGGTCCGTTGTGGTGAGGAGAGAACTGAGCCAAAGGCGAGGCTGTCAGTTTACCAGTCGATTTACATTCCTACCCTCACCTATGGCCACGAGCTTTGGGTAGTGACTGAAAGAGCAAGATCGCGGATACAAGCAGCCAAAATGAGTTTTTTCCGCAGGGTGGCTGGATTTTCCCTTAGATATAGGGTGAGGAGTTCAGTTATCTGGGAGAGACTTGGAGTAGAGTCGCTGCTCCTCCGCACTGAGAGGAGTCAGTTG
The DNA here is from genome assembly GCF_016835505.1 of Polypterus senegalus. Classification (NCBI taxonomy): domain Eukaryota; kingdom Metazoa; phylum Chordata; class Cladistia; order Polypteriformes; family Polypteridae; genus Polypterus; species Polypterus senegalus. Next base: position 276,164,171 of record NC_053155.1, read on the forward strand.
AGGTGGTTTGAGCATCTGGTCAGGATGCCCCCTGGATGCCTCCCTGGGGGGTGTTCCAGGCATGTCCCTCCGGAAGAAGGCCACGGGACAGACCCAGGACACGCTGGAGGGATTATATCTCCTGGCTGGCCTGGGTAACACCTTGGGGTCCTCCCAGAGGAGGTGGCTGGGGAGAGGGAGGTCTGGGCTTCCCTGCTTAGTCTGCTGCCTCTGCATCCCAACCTTGGATATGCGGTGGATAATGGATGAATGGATGGATTACCTATTACTGTGGAATGTTAGCCGTAAGGATGATTTGTAAGAGCATTCTTTTATACTTACTTTACATGTATTACCTTTAATCCGTTTCCTCAGCACTCAACACAACACTAAAATAAACCTTAACTTTATGTAAACAGTAGTAGCAATCTGCTGGATTAATATGAATAAATAATTTCAGGGACATGTAACTCACAATACAGGGTGGTCCAGATCTAATTATGCAGATCCAGATCGTGTGGATGACTTTTATTTATGCGGGGACGATTCCAGTTCGGCACGAAGACGATTCTTCATGTTGTCAGTTCACACACTTCTTGATGGTCCGGGATTTTTTGGGTGATTTTATATTTAATAAACTTAATAAGTTATAGCATAATGAAAATTGTATAATTAGATCTGGACCACCCTATATAAAAGAAAATACTTGTAAATGAGTATACAGATATGTTGGAGGTTATTAGGCATTTAAAATATCCCATCATGCCTAAAATGTCTAAAAATCCTAGGCAGACCCAGGCATTCATTATATCAAGAAAGTAACTTAAGTTACTTTTAAGAAGTAACTGGATCTGTAATGGTCCAGACTGATCAACTTGCACATGCTTCATGAATAAAGAACCCAGGATCATTTTTGCAGCTGGCAATCTAAACTGGATGGAGGATTTTTCATCAAGAGTTTGTCAAAGATTTTATAGGTAGGGATAGGTTTGTGAAGTAGTAGTGTATGTATGCCTAATTAGACATAAGAAAACTGGTGTGGGTAAAACAGTAGGAAAACATAAACAGCAGTTCAATAAGCAGTAAGGAAAAAGTCCTCCAGTCAGTTAAGAAATATTTCACCTTATTTTTATAGGCGGAGAATGCATGTGTGCTGCACAACAAAAGACACCTACGAGCCTGAATGCTTGCTTCCTGCAGCGAAGGCTTGTCAGGACAGTGTTGGTTGTGTTTTCTTGTCATGGTTTAGGCTTATTTATTACCTTTGCCTGCAAGGTTGTGTATTCATGTTCTACTAATGGTTAAACATTTCTATCCTGATGATATTAGTATGTTACAGATTATCTGTGTGCTCACAATGTTCAACTGATAGTATGAACTGTCATGTAAATCATAAAACATGGTCAGTCCAGTCAGTAGGTTTAATTCTAATTGTGTACTAATGAAAGGTTCTGAAGCAACATCCTTGCATCATCCACCAATATCAAATTTCCAAATTATGGGATTTGTTTTGGAAAAACTTGATACAATGCAACTTCAGAAACTTGTAGAATCTATGCCAAAATGCAAAGAAGCCATTATAGCAACTATAAAGTTACCACCATTATAGCAGCTAGCAAAGTATCACATAAGCACTGCAAAAATCAAATTCCATGGGGCAAATTATGTTAAAGAGGTAAAGAAAGTGGGACAGACAAGTCCACATCAGATTAAGGGAGGCAGCATCACAGGCTGTTTTGCTTGCAATGGAAAGAAGTTTTGATTGTATCAGTCTTCTTCTTAATGTTCTTCTGTTACAAAGTCTTGTACACATATGCTTTAGTAGAATTTATAAACTGAACTCTTATGAAACTCTTTGAATTTTTTGAAATTGTTATAATTACAGTGGACTGTTCAGATTAACTTGCACCTGTTGTTTAGGTTATTGAGCTGACCAACTTTTTTGCAAATGTAAATAGTTGGGTAGGTGGTAACATTAATATTATTTAAAGTTATAGAATTTTGTAGACTATAAGAGCAGCAACACTAATATTTTTCTTTCTTTTTGAACAGGAAAAAAGACTAAAGGAAAGAGCAGCCAAGAGAGAAGCCAAACAGCAACAAAAAAAAGTAAGCTTTCCTTCTTTCTTTCTTAGTGTTCATGTTAGTGTTGTTAGGTTAGAGAGACAAAACATTGTGCCTACAAAATCATGGATGTCACCTGACTTGATTTTTGCCAAACCCTTATATTTAACTGGGCAACTTATACGTGAATATGGCAATGATGCATAGCCATTCTGGGATGAACCTGCCTGCACCTGGCCACCAAACACTTGTCAATAAACACCATCTACTCAGACCTGAAATCTCTCCTTAATGCAGGGATTCAGTAATAGAATTATTTTGTAAACCAACTTTATATCATTCATTCTTTGCCTGGTTTGTCTCTGACCTGTTTGATTCGGGTGACTCCTTGATGAAGCTCCCAACAATATACTGTAGCTCTAAAATTTTCTAGTAAACAAAGTCCCATCTACCACATTTAGGTTTCATTCCTTAAATTGCTGTTAAATATAGTGATCTTGTGAATTAAGTAATTATAGTTAGGCTAGTATCCTGGTGAATGAAAATCTTCTGGTTTAAATGAATTTGACTGGCACCAAGAGGGCAGTGTATTTTCTTGCCAGAATATCTAATGGATGTAAAATAATGAGGCTGCACAAAGTAATGGCATCTATAGCCAATCACTGTGAAAAGGGGTGCCATCATTACTGAGTAAAAAGAATTCAAGGTCTTTTTACTTAACCTGATTTTTTGCAGGTATTTAATTAAGTGATAAAAGCTGTCAGTTGAAAAGGAAATAAATGTGAATATGTTTTATTTTAGAATTGTTTAGAGTGTGACTAAACAGCTTTCTGAACTGTGATTATTGGTTCTGAGTTGTAGTATACATTATATAGTTAATCAGACAACTGTACTTGTAATTGAATACATAAATAAGCTTTTTGATTGAACACACTATATATGGTATGGTTTTCATTTAATTAATTTTTTCAATAAAAAGAAATTTAGAGTAAACATTGATTCTTTAATTGTAAAATACTGTAATTGTTGATGACTGGCAAGTGTGATTATTTGTTTTTATAGAAAACGCTCAAAAAATGTAATCCTGCTAATTAAGTTTAATACACTGTATGTAGTAGATTGTGTATACAGCATTTAGTTTTTTATTGTGAAAGTATAGTGAGCACGACTTTTCTGAATATCATTAACCCATGTAACACCTATTACTGAGGTAATCTTTGTAAACACAAGGTGGGTTTAATTATGTAGAGCTGTGTGCCATAATTAATCATAATACCAAATCATTAGAAGTACTGTACTTTCCTTCCAGAATATCACAGCATACACAGAAACATTCTGCATATGTAAAATTGCTTATTTTTTTGGAAAGACTATATGACAACACATATCTTAGAAATTATTTACAGACTGCTAATTGATTTTTAATTTTCTCATTTTAGTCACCTTCCCAACCAAACACATGCTCATATAAATATATTTTTATGCATAATGAAAACATAACACATTTAGCAAAGACTTTACAGACCCACTTATCTTTATGGTTCACTGATAGCCACATTTCTCATTCATTCCAACTCCTCCACCTCGAATTGTTGATAACTACATAGCTCGCTATTTTGTGTTGAAAATGTTTGTCGTGGATTCCATCTTGATTATACATCTCCTAACTTTCCACCAGGGTCACCCAGTATATAATTCATTCAAATTATTCTTATCGATCAGCTTTCTCAAACCCTTTAAGAATTTTGAATAACTCTGTTAATTAGGTCCTCACATGGCCTTCCAGAAAGAGTGAAAGAGGTTCAATACCCCAAGCTTGTCAAACGAGGACATTCCCTTGAGCCTTGGAATATCTTCAGCTGCTCACAGCTGTAGAGTGTCTAGTGCCTATAATAACTGCTTGCAGTAATCCAATCAAGTCCTTGAAGCACCAATACATTTTTCAGAAACTAGTCTCATTTTCTGTATTACCACTGACGCCAAATGCTTTTAATTTCAGGTTTAGTTTTCTCTTTGGACCCATCAAAGGATTTTTGAAAGTCTAACAGTAAACAATGTTATATGTTTTGCTTTTATCGACCGTCTTAGTTATGCAATGAAATAGTTTACCTGGATATTTGCCTTTTTAAACCTATGTATTAGAGTATTATTTTTTTCAAAACAGTCTTCTAGTTTATTTCTTATTGTAGCTTCCATTATTTTATATGGGACAGAGGAGACACTTTGTTGGTCTGTTATTGCTGGAAACTATTTTGTTTCCCTTTTCTTTTTTCTAGTCACCAAAGACATTTTCCATCTGAACTGATATCTGGAGTAGATTTACTAATCATAAATATTGTTAAACTTATGTCAGGTGCTTGGGTTTTATTTTTTTAATGCATCAACCTCATTAGACAGAAAAATATTTTAAAATTCATAAAAATGGGACTAGAATCGTTTTTGACCAAATTGGTTCCCCAGGCAAGAAAATCTGTTCAACCCCCCTCCACACCACCATACACAGACACACACACACATACACAATATGTTACTAAAACAGGTTAATCATTTATTTAATTATAAATTAACAAATATAGAGTAAATTGTAGATGTACCAAAACATACAAAACTTATCTATACTAATAAAAGGCAAAGCCCTCACTCACTCACTCACTCACTCACTGACTCATCACTAATTCTCCAACTTCCCGTGTAGGTAGAAGGCTGAAATTTGGCAGGCTCATTCCTTACAGCTTACTTACAAAAGTTGGGCAGGTTTCATTTTGAAATTCTACGCGTAATGGTCATAACTGGAAGCTATTTTTCTCCATATAATGTAATGGAGTTGAGTTGAAGATGGCCGTTGGGGGAGTTTCGTGTGACATCATCACGCCTCCTACGTAAGTACGTAGAGAACAAGGAAGAACTCCAAACAGCGATGAGCACAAAACGCCATTTCACAATTGAGAAGGCAGAAAAACATTATGAAGCAAATGATGCATACAAGCATATTCATAAGTACAGCTACTGCGGAAACAAAGCACGGCGTGAACCGTAAGTTTATATTAAATTAAGTTCATAGACAGGCTGCCACTGGTGTTTGTAATTTAGTGCCTGCCCATATAAGGCCGTCCATCAGCGGCAATCCAATACAAACACTGCCGGTAAATATTCACGGGTGAAGGACTGTGCTTATGCAGAGGAAGATGAGATGGTCAGGGTGGTGTTTGGCACAAACTCATTGAAACTGCGAGAGAAACTTTTAAGTGCCGGGTCTTAGCTGACATTACGCGAGATGGCACCAGCACAGCTGGGAACCTTCGATGCAAGAACACCAAGCGGCTCACGTGAACTGACGCAGTGCACAGACAAAAAGCAACAGTTCCAAAGAGTGCTGAACAAAAACCGAATTACACAATTGAGAAGGCAGCAAAAAAATATGAAGCGTCTGATACATACAATCATATTCATAAGTGCAGCTACTGCGGAAACAAAGCACACGGTGGAAAAAGTGAATGTCCGCTAAAGGAAGACAGTGTAAAAAAACCCGTGCATGCAGTTTGTCACATCTCAGATAAAGAGGAAGACGAGCTGTTTATTGATGCAGTAAAGAACTAATCGATGAATGAAACCTCTTATCTTTACAACGATTGACAAACACGGAATGTAACTTGAACACAACACATCATACAAATACGAGCCTGATTGAAAGAAATAATGATAATCAAATCCTTGATGACAGCAACATTCAATAACACTCACAAAACAATTACTGTATATTGACAATCATGTTACGTTATTTTTAAAATGTTCCCTTTTCTTTTTCATAACTTCTACTTCTCCACTGCGATACACGGGTATATATATAAATGTATATATATACCCGATCTACAATACATACTAGCATAGACAAGCCACACGCTGTGGGCAATTGTAGAGTCTTAAGCCTCTAACGCCGACATTCGAGGTTCGATTCCCGAGAGGGATGCACTGAGTATGTACGCGCTACCGATTCATTTTACCTTCGATCTCCTTGGTTTGGGACGTATGAAAAATATTAGGTTACGCAGAATCATGTTACGTTATTTTTAAAATGTTTCCCTTTCTTAGCACAAGCACAGCTGAGAAGCTTCGATGCATGTACTCCATAACGCGTTAAAAAAATAACGCATTTAATCACACTTTCAATTCCAAGCAAACGGGAACTTTTGTCAATGCATGATTTCCTGGTACATCCATTACACTGATGCACACATCACAGCTACAAAAATGTTAGAGTCGGAATAAAGCGTTCCTACGACTGATCATTTCGACTACCCGGCGAAGCCTTGATAAAAGCATGGTTTTGTGCACACTGAAAAGCAAGCAAAATTAGATGCATTACAGAAAGCGGACTTTGTGGCTCTTACTGGGGATCATTGGACTTCCGTGACCGTTAGTAATTCTAAATACATCTAATTACAAAATGTTCAATGATCACACTGTTTTAGCCTAATGTACAAAATAATTTTGGCTAATGTTACTCAGAGTTTAAAGATTAAGTTGGTCAAATTACCTTTTATGTTTCTGACTTATTTTTTAAGAAGAAAAACTGCACTTTATGTTGAAATTTTGGTTATTATTATTTAAAGACAATACTATTCTGAAAATGTACTTAAAGTACTTAAACTACCACTTTATTTTTAAGTCTGCCCAATTTTAACCAGGGATGATATTTTTGTTTCTGTTTTGAATTCAAATGCAGTTTAAAAGCTTTTTTTCAGAAATTAAAACAGCTTCAGTTTACAATATTCATGTCCATGTCTATTATTTGATTCTGTCGCCCACTAAAACCCTTTTAAATTAAAAAAAAACATTTGAGATTTGGGGCAAATTACGTGTGCGATTACATACGATTAATCAAGATAAATTCTTACACAGCCTCTAATTAATTGGATTAATTTTTTAATCGAGTCCCACCTAATATATATATATGTAGATATATATATGTAGATTTGTATATATATGTGTATATACAGTATATATGTAGATATGTATATGTGTATATATGTGTGTGTGTGTGTGTATATATACAGTATGTGTATATATATTTATGTGTGTATATATATATGTATATATATATATATATAACTGTGTATATATATGTGTATAGATGTGTATATATATATATATTTATATATATGTATATATATGTATATGCCAGCAACACTCATGACAATGACAAAACAATTACATTGTCAATCATGTTACGCTATTATTAAAATGTTTCCTTTTCTTTTTACTTCTCCGCTGCCAATCGTAGGTATTTTTATATATATATATATATATATATATATATATATATATATATATATATATATATACAGATATATATATATATATATATATATATATATAAATAGACAGATATGACAACAACACTCATATCAATGACAAAACAATTACATTAACAATCATCTTACGTTATTTTTAAAATGTTTGCTTTTCTTTTCATAACTTCTTTAACACACTACTTCTCCGCTGCGAAGCGCGGGTATTCTGCTAGTAAAACAATAAAATAACAAAATTGAAGCACCTTGCATGTAAATAACTTACTTAACAGACGCTACAAACTTCATATAGAAAAAGGAAGTACAACAAATAAATATTAAAAACATGTTGCTGGGAAATGTAGGGACTTAACATTGCAAATAAGTCTTTTTAAAATCAGACATGGCTTAACTTTCTTGCTGCAAAATCATTTATTACATCATCATATGATATTTTCCTAGACAAATCTCTGTTAATGCTCATCACTGAAAGGCCACTGAGACTATCTTGTGACATTGTAGACCTCAAGTTATTTTTTATGAGATTCAGTTTTGAGAAGCTTCTCTCTGTAGAAACAGTTGTGCTTCAAAGTTTGTGAACACTTTAGAATTTTCTGTATTTCTACATAAATATGACCTAAAACATCATCATATTTTCTCTCAAGTCCCAAAAGTAGATAAAGAGAAACCAGTTAAACAAATGAGACAAAAATATTAAACTTGGTCATTTATTTATTAAGGAAAATTATCGAATATTACATATTTGTGAGTGACAAAAGTATGTGAACCTTTGCTTTCAGTATCTGGTGTGACCCCCCTATGCAGCAATAACTGCAACTAAATGTTTCCGGTAACTTTTGATCATTCCTGCACACCGGCTTGGAGGAATTTTAGTCTATTTCTCCGTACAGAACAGCTTCAACTCTGGGATGTTGGTGGGTTTCCTCACATTAACTACTCGCTTCAGGTCCTTCCACAACATTTCAATTGGATTAAGGTCAGTACTTTGACTTGGCCATTCAGAAACATTAACTTTATTCTTCTTTAACCATTCTTTGGTAGAACGACTTGTGTGTTTAGGGTTGTTGTCTTACTGCATGACCCACCTTCTCTTGAGATTCAGTTCATGGACAGATGTCCTGACATTTTCCTTTAGAATTCTCTGATATAATTCAGAATTCATTGTTCCATCAATGAAGGCAAGCCGTCCTGGCCCAGGTGCAGCAAAACAGGCCCAATTCATGATACTACCACCACCATGTTTCACAGATGGGATAGGGTTCTTATGCTGGAATGCAGTGTTTTCCTTTCTCCAAACATAACGCTTTTCATTTAAACCAAAAAGTTCTATTTTGGTCTCATCCGTACACGAAACATTCTTCCAATAGCTTTCTGGTTTGATCCACACGATCTTTAGCAAACTGCAGACGAGCAGCAATTTTTTTTTTGGAGAGCAGTGGCTTTCTCCTTGCAACCCTGCCATGCACACCATTGTTGTTCAGTGTTCTCATGATGGTGGACTCATGAACATGAACACTAGCCAATGTAAGAGAGGCCTTCAGTTGCTTAGAAGTTACCATGGGGTCCTTTGTGACCTCGCCGACTATTACACGCCTTGCTCTTGGAGTGATCTTTGTTGGTCAAACACTCCTGGGGAAGGTAACAATGGTTTTGAATTTCCTCCATTTGTACACAATCTGTCTGACTCTTTTGAGATGGTTTTGTAACCTTTTCCAGCCTGTTGAGCATCAACAACTCTTTTTCTGAGGTCCTCAGAAATCTCCTTTGTTCATGCCATGATACACTTCCACAAGCATATGTTGTGAAGAGCAGACTTTGATAGATCTCTGTTCTTTAAATAATACAGGGTGCCCACTCACATCTGATGTCATCCCATTGATTGAAAACACCTGACTCTAATTTCACCTTCAAACTAATTGCTAATCCTAGAGGTTCACATACTTTTGCCACTCACAAATATGTAATATTCAATAATTTTTCTCAATAAATAAATGACCAAGTATAATATTTTTGTATCATTTGTTTAACTGGTTTCTCTTTATCTACTTTTAGGACTTGAGTGAAAATCTAAAGATATTTTAGGTCATATTTATGCAGAAATATAGAAAATTCTAAAGGGTTCACAAACTTTCAAGCACAACTGTACTTCATTTAAGTTAGTTTCTTACAAGGAAAATAACAGTTCCAGTATTGTCATGTTAGCTTTAGGAAAATCAGGGAAAACTTCCAATTCTTGTGCCATGCTTTCCCATCAAGGTCAAGGTCATTGTAGTGTCACCACCAGAGCCTGTTTTTTCTGTAGGTGGGTGGGAGGGGGAGAGCCAACTGGCACCGTGCTTGTGTAGTCCTAAATGTGTCCCTGAGTAATATCCTCCTGGAATGTGTGTATTGATTAAAAATCCGTGGTTGTGTAGTGACCACAGTGTCCCTGTTGCAGTGCCAGTGCTCTTGCCTTCAAGACCTTCTCTCCTCAAGCTCACACTGTCACCTTAGCACATCCTGACCTAAGGAACAAGCCAAGCGGACGGCAGTGATGACAGGAGGAAGCTGCCCGGAATCTGCACTGCACCCAAATCAGCCGTCACTCACCCTGCAGCACGGCACTTGAGGAGGAGGAGGAGGGGACTGGGACCCAGCTATATGCGTGTGGCAGGCTGTGCATCACATGGGAAGACCCGGGTGTGAGTCCTGACTCCTGATACTGGCAGCTACTAACTGCAAAAATTGAAGCTGCTCTGCCTCAGTGTCACGCATGTGGAGCACAGGTAGCAAGGAGGCCATACGTCACACAAGAGGCCTGGCACACTGCCTGCACTAGTGCATGCAACAGTGCACAGATTGTGCTGTGCATCATGCAGACAGTGCAGGCACTGCTGAGGTACACAACATAAACATTTCTTTGTGCTTTGGTGCAGTCCGGACAAATTTTTCTCAACAAAATAAAAATAGGAATCTCTACAGAGGGCTGCAGTAATGTGCCCTGACCACTAGAGGGGGCCCTAGGCCCTTGCCTAGACAGCCTATGTGAGGAAACAGCCCTGAATGGGACTTATTTTAATATTTTGCCAAAGTATTTTTTTTTTTTTTTTTTTGTAAATTCCTCTTTTAGCTACTGTTTTATGTTTGTTTTTAACAGTTTTTCCTGTATTCTGAAGACTTATGGATATTGTATATCATTTTTCAATCACTATTGTAATTTCCTACATTCTGTGCTGCTTTTTTATAAAATTTCTTTCAACCCATATTGTTGTTGTTAGTTTATTCAAAATATGTGACACAGCACAGCCAGCTTTATTTGAAATCTTTATTGTAACCCTCACCTCTTTCTCAGTGTTAGATTCTTTCTGTGTGCTTCTTTCTGTCTCTGTAATATAAACCATTACTGTTTATTCTGCATTACCCTCCTTTAGAAGTAGTAGTCGCAGTAGGAGGAGTAATATTGCCACTGTATAAGCTGGCATGTAGGGGGCAGCATTAGGTCCTCTGCCCAAGCATCCAGTAGCAATGCTAGAGAAACGTTGCACTGGTGACAATGAGTAAAAAGGTCCATACTGGATGCATTTGTGTTTATACATTGCTATGTGCCGCTAAGTTTGCTTTCAGACTGTAGCGTTAAAAAGTGTCTCTTTTCTGATTTGTGGCTAATATCTTCTTTTTCTTTATTTACTGTTCACAGTAATTGTGCAAGTGATCTAAATCTTGTATTCTAAATGTGGCCAAATAGACAACTGTGAACAAAGACTCCATGCTAGCTACTTTGATACTTAACATCATTTTCAGAGCAGGACCTTTGCTATTTATCAGCTCATAATGGCAAGGAAGAGAAATGCAAAATGAAAAATTGCATCTGTTGCTGTGAACGCAATTACCTCTGCTCTTACTGTGTGTATAGATCTGTCAATGTGAGAGAAAAGCTGGGATAGGTGTATAAAGGAAAACAACAGATTGAATGTTTCAGAATGCCTGTCTGCAGGACTTTCTCAGAAACATACACCCTTGAGGTGCACCATTTCTGTTAAAAAAAAAAATATAGCGATTGGATGAGCAAACAAGCAAGATGACAGTGTGTGTTTTCACTTATGAAGGCTGAAAGGCTTTGTGATATGTTGATATGAACCGATTCAAGCATATGATTATGGGGGTTGTATTATACTCACAAAAGTCTGTGTCAGAGTGGTCAAAGTGGTTGGAATCTGATTTAAAAATTGACATTAAAATTTTGTTTCACTGCTGGCATAGGTCTATTTTATATGGCAGATTTGTACTTGAACCACCAGCCTAACAGATACGTTACAGTGATGGTAATAGCAAAATTATAGTTTTACATAAGGATCCCCATAAACTATAAATATATGAGTGTACTTTAGGTCCATGCAATAAACTAATTAGCCCAAAATAATCACAAAGCCATTAAGTTTAATAATCATTTGTACATTTTTACCTATGATCCTTGATTAATGTGTCCATGCCAGCATATGCAGAGAGCATGAAATTACCATCCAATCACGTTGTCTTATCTTCAGTTTTTCAATAAAGAAACTGACCGTGGAGAACTTTTAGTAAGCCAGGAGAGAATATGAAGAGTGTCATCAATCATCACAGTAAACAATGGATGATATTTGCTAAATACATTTCAATGTGAGGTAGTTAAACTCACTAATCGGGGTACTGGAGAGTGGAGATGTGTTGCATGTTGCTTAGCCTTGTACTCTTTATACCTGGGTAATGCTTATACTTGGTATTAAACCAGTCTGTAGCAGTGCATTCAAAACCTAGAGTTGCTATCTTGTTGCACTATTAATCTTTTTTTTTGCCACATCTGTGTCTGTTATGCTGCCCAGTTAGAAGATTACTATTATCAGTCATTCATCCATTATCTTAACTCACTTATCTAGAACAGGGTTGTGGGGCAGCAACACCACCTGGACAGAACATCAGTCCATTGCAGAGTAAACACACAAATATGCATTAGGGCCAATTTAGCAACACCAGTCTGCATCAGTTTAGACTGTGGCAGGTAACCTGGATCACCTGGAGCACTCCAAAGTAGCCTAATCAGTGCATCAAACCTCTGCTTGGTCATGTATCACTAGGACTAGTCTCCTCAAACGTGTCTGAGTTTTTAATATTTCATTTAAATAAAAACATCATTACAATCCTCTGCTACTGAGTCTTTAAATACCAATGATGAATATCTGAATCCATGCAGTAAATACCATCAATGATAGGCTCCTAAACTGTGACCAAACTGAATTATTATTATTATTATTATTATTTATTTTGTGGCCTATTATTTTTGTATCCAGAACCCTCTTTGTGTTTTTCATGGTTTATGTCAGTCTCCTTGATTGTCACCTGTACAGTGAAATTCTTACTTGTTGTCACTCTCTGGTACCATGATACGTTCAAAAGGAAGAGTCTACAAATGACTGTGATGAATTGCAGTCAATATTTAAGTACATCTTCCACATTCACCTGCCTTATAAATGCTGGGCTTTGATTATATTTTGTAATCTGACAGACATGCAGTTTAGGTTCATTGGTGACTCTGCCTATGTGCCCAGCAGTGCACTGGTGCTTTTTTATTTTTTTTTTTGGAATATATCCTGACTTTTGGCAATGACCATTGTCATCTGAGGCTGGAACCGAAAGTGATGTCTTTCTTGACGCTGGAATCAGAAGTGAGGTCTTTTTTGGTGCTTGTTTTTAAATCAGGCAGGTTTTTCCATATTTGGTTTGCAGAGATAACAGAATAAGGTTTAGCGCTTCCTGACGGCCTGGTGGGTAATTACCTCCACTTGGTCCATTTCGCTCCCTCCTGATCGCACATGTGTAACACCATGAATATAATTAACTGGTTTTGAAAACAGACAGGTAAACATATGTAAGTAGATTATCAAATTAGTTACTACATTGAAAACAAATGCAGTAAAAAAAACAGCAAATGTCACTGCCACTAAGGCTGTTGAAGTGCATTGCAGATTCTGAATGTCATCTGATTTGCTTAAATGTGTCAAGCTTTATTTATCATTGTTGACCTTTGGAAAAGAAACCGGCTTGTTTTTTCTTTCTAAAGTCTCTCTTCCCTTCCTCCCTACTTCATTAAAATGCCAAATTCTAGTCATTCATCCTAATTCTGGAAGATGTCCTTTTACTGTATGTCTACAGCAATTCTAAAATATCCCTGTTTTAAATTACATTGTATTTTGTGCCCTTTTCAGTTAATTATATTTTAAACTTTTTTTATATATGTCCTGTATAAATGCAAACTAATATTTATGAGGAAAATTTTAAATTATTTTTTGCATGCTGCATTCATTAAATCATCTGCTTCTCATACAGTCTTATTCTAAGAGAGAGACTGGGTGCATGCAAGTTCTTTTATCTGAGGTGTTCACAAACACATTTAACCCAGCTACGGTCAAAGCCAAGCCCTGAAGTATTGGGCACGGGGCAGGAATACTGACTTGCATAATTCTCAGTTCTTGCTGTGTTATGTCTTGTGCTCAGTTTAGTGTGAAGTACTGTCACCTTATGAAAAATGACATTTTAAAAACATATTAATTAACAGTACTAAATGAAGATAAACAAACAAACATCTAAGCACTTGCTGTTCACAATTTTCTCATAGCAGCCATCCAAAATTGTCCTACATTTTCAGGCTTATCAGTTGAACTTATTTACATGGATTAAATGAAGAAAATGCTTGACTTTTATCTTTTATTAAGAATCAGTTGTATTACAGTTTAATTGCTATACTTATACAGACATATTGAGTGAAATTAAATTTGACAGTGACTATCAGTTTAGGAAAAATAAGGAAATAATGTCCAGATCTCATTTTCAGTGCTTTCAGGTGCTTAGCAGTACAGAATCAATACAATGGCTTAGACCAATCGGTTTCTGTATATAAAAAATCTGTATATCGGAATGTCCATTGTTGCACAAAGCCATGAGATCCTGAGCCATCAGATCCTACCTCTCAGGCTGCACTCAGTTTGTTCAGCTTAAAATTTTCACATCCCAACCCACCGCTGTTACTTCAGATGTGCCCCTGGACTCTGTCCTGGGGCCCTTACTTTTCATTATTTCCCTCCTTCCCCGTGGCAATATCTTTCGTAAATATAACATTAGCTTCTACTGTTATGCTGATGACACCCAACTCTATCTCACTAGCAAACCTACTGCTTCCTTTCCAACCTCCTCACTTATTGATTGCATAGCAGAAATCAAATCCTGGTTTTCTTGAGATTGTCTTAAATTAAATAGTGACAAAACAGGTTCTCCTCATTGCCACAAAATCAGCATTATCCAAAACTATCCAAATGAAAATCATTTTTCATTTTTTATTGATAATTCCTCTGTCTCCCCTTCCCCACAGGTTAAGAGTCTGGGTGTCATCCTTGACAGTACATTATCTTTTCATTCCCACATCAATAACATCTCCCGGTCTGTATATTTCCACTTGTGTAACATTAATCGTATTCGCCCCTCCCTCACTCCCCACGCCACTGCTATCCTTGTTCATAGCCTTATCACTTCTCGTCTGGATTATTGCAATTCCCTTTCCTTTGGTCATTCTCGCAAATCTCTTTATAAGCTTCAACTGATTCAGAATTCAGCTCCCCGCATCATTACTAGAACCCCCTCTATTCACCATATCACTCCCGTTTTCCAGCAAATTCATTTGCTTCCAGTTCAGTTCCGAATTCAATTCAAAATTCTCCTACTAACTTTTAAGGCTATCCACAGCCTTGCCCTCCATATCTTTCTGACCTCCTCCATGTTGCCATTCTCTCCCGTACCCTTAGATCCTCTTCCTCCATCCACTTGACTGTCCACTTTGTCCGACTTACCACTCCAGCTTTGGAACTCACTACCACCTGAGCTTCAAAATACTGAATCATTTTCACTTTTCAAATCTAAACTTAAAACTCATTTGTTTTAAGACTTTTTTTTCTCTTTGATTACAATTGCTGTGTCTGATTTTAACTTTTGTATTTTACTTTTGTTTATAATCTGTGTTTGGTCTATTGTTCAGTGTCCTTGAGTGTTTAGAAAGGCGCCTACAAATAAATAAAATGTATTATTATTATGAGACCTGTCATGTTGCCAAATGAGAACTGAGAATCAAGTCTCTGGGAAAAAAAAAAGCATTTTTTTTTTTACTGTGAAAGCTGCCTTACATGCAGTGGCCTGATGAATTAGTTGTATCCTGATAAAGTTAAACAAGAAAAGTTATGAACTATATTTTTTTTTGCCTAAAACTGACTAAACAGCATGCTAATACAGGGCCTAGAAAAAGTATGCGCCCCTTGTATGTTTTCTCATTTTATTGTTGTACAACATTGAATCATAATGGACTTAATTGGGCTTTTTTGACACTGAACAACATAAAAAGAGTGTTTAATACCAAGGTTATAACAGATATTTACAAACTGGTATAAAATGAACTACAGAGCAATAGATTGTACAAGTATTCACCCCATTTTATATGACAAACATACATCTTCACTGTTGCAGCCAATTGGGTTTATAAGTCACATCATTAGTTCATCAGAGATCACCTGTTTTTAGTCAAGGAATTTCAAGTGATTGTAGTATAAATGCACCTGTATGTGGAAGGTCCAACTTGGGGTGAGTCAGCACTGTAGCCTAGCCCACCTAATTTCAGAATGTGCTCTGTACGTTAATTATGCAAAGGTTTTATGGTAACAAACAGTTGAGAGACTAATTAAAATAAGGTTGTACACACATTCTTATGAAATCTAGGTTTAGCTTTAATAAATATAACACATTAGTCTAGCATATGCTCTTTGTGATGCTTGTTATTGGTGGACTTATCACTCAGCAAGTTTCTTTTATTGGTCTTTTCTTAGTTTTCCCTATAGACTCAGGTGGAGATTGCGTTTAACCCCATTAAAAAATTGAATATATGTTAGGTAGCAATGTGGTTTCTGGTTGCCAGCATATCTCACCTTCACATGGCATGGCATGACAGGCATGTTTGAATAGTATAGTTCAAACTGCAAGTGGAAACAAAAAACTATAATATCATAAATGTGGGATGCTTTATGTAATTTTCAGTGCCCTATGAAATGTCATTTATAGTTTGGCTTTTGTTGTCAAGACTAGGGGGCTTCACCCCCTGCTCGCTTTGCTCGCCAACCCCTGTGTTTGGTTAATCAGATATACAATTTAAATTTTTTTTTCTTTGGAATTGTTTCAATTTCATTATTTGCACTTTTACTTAAAAGCTTCATTAAAAACAGTATTTTTTGGAGAAACAAAATTACTTTGTTTTCTACGCTTTGCCTTTTATTTCTGACCTTGATTTGTCCTGCTCTTTTTTCAATTACACCTGGTTCAGATGATTAATCACCTTTTGTTTTTCAGTAATGCGATCTTTTCTATTTTTTCTTTGATACTGTACCGACTGACATGATAAAGTGTCACAAAAGTTTTACTTGAACAATCGCTAACTTTGTAACCCCAAACACAACTTTCTAGAACCCTCTCCAACCCCTCCTCCCCCGCGTCTCGCCCCCCCACCACATCAATCAATACCCCACTACCAGTCTTCCGTACTGTACTCTGCCTTCCCTCAATCAGAGTCATCTTTCAAGAATCTCATGTTCCAGGTCCCCGTGAGATGGCCCTGGGACAAACTCTTGACACAAAGTCTTATGTTTACGGTCCTCGCACGATGCTCCGTGCCAAGTCTCTTTTGTCTCACGGGTCTTTTAAATGTCTACCAGGAACTTCCGAAAAGATGACGTATCGTTGCCTTGCTTTTGCTTTCCAGGATTTCTTTTTATAATAGAGAGATATATGCTTTTAGGCAGTTCTTTATTCATTTATTTTCCCAATATAGGATCACATGATGGGTCTGTGCCATCTGTTGAAAGATAAGAATCAGGCATCAGTTACAATACATTTTAGCCTTCTTTAACATACCTAACATTCAGCTCTTGGATCTTCTGTAACTTTACTGACCACCACTGTATCAACAATGTTCATGCATATTTTGATGACCTTGTTATCAAGTATAAGAATCCAGTAACACTACTTTATGTAGCAGTTTTTCTTACAAAGGAATGTATTTCATCTAGTTATAAAGAAGATAGCCATAGTATTTCTAGATCTTCCCAACTAATTTCATGGTGCACATACCTAGATCATCTTAGGCAAAGGAACCCCTCAGTTAATATCCCTGATAAGAACTGGACTTCAATTTCTAACTTACACCATAGCTCAATCCAACCTGAAATTTTGTGTCACACACATCCTTCTCAATTATAATTGTGTAAGGTCTTTCAAGCACAATATTCTAACTGCATACAGTCTCTTCACACACCATCCTTGCGTTATCATGTTTTCAGAAAGTTTCACACTAAGTCCAGTTTGGGGCAAAATGTTTGCTTATTTTTCAGTGTCAGACTCACTATTACTCCTCATTCCTCAAAAGCATTGTTTGTTGAACACACAGGTAGGATAAGATTATACAAGGATAAGTCTATTGTAATCTTATATAGCGCACTACTCTTACAAATAATAAATTAATCAGTTAATTCATTGACTGAAAAAATCTTAGCGCTCTCCCCATGGCTCAATTGAATAGAAAAAACAAAGGTCTTATATATTTTTTTAAATTTAATTTTAATTGTGAGTAGTGTAGTCAGATTGCTTCAGTATATCACCAGAATTCTTAATTTTTTAAGAGGACCTTGGTGCTTGATTAAGAACCAGTCTGTAACAGGTGAAGCACAAACTCACACTCCTCTACACTGGGCCAAATTAAAGTCTTATGTCAACCTAACAAGCCTGTCTTTGTTATTTTTAAGGAAACTGAATTACCAGGAGAAACCCCAAAAAAATGACATTGGTAAACTTGAATGCTCAACAAAAAAGAAGCAAAAGGTACAGTACATCCGGAAAGTATTCACAGCGCATCACTTTTTCCACATTTTGTTATGTTACAGCCTTATTCCAAAATGGATTAAATTCATTTTTTTCCTTAGAATTCTACACACAACACCCCATAATGACAAAGTGAAAACAGTTTAGTTGAGGTTTTGCAAATTTATTAAAAATAAAACGGAGAAATCACATGTAAATAAGTATTCACAGCCTTTGCCATGAAGCTCAAAATTGAGCTCAGGTGCATCCTGTTTCCCCTGATCATCCTTGAGATGTTTCTGCAGCTTAAATGGAGTCCACCTGTGGTAAATTCAGTTGATTGGACATGATTTGGAAAGGCACACACCTTTCTATATAAGGTCCCACAATTGACAGTTCATGTCAGAGCACAAACCAAGCATGAAGTCAAAGGAATTGTCTGTAGACCTCCGGGACAGGATTGTCTCGAGGCACAAATCTGGGGAAGGTTTCAGAAAAATTTCTGATGCATTGAAGGTCCCAATGAGTATACAGTAATCCCTCGCTATATCGCGCTTCGACTTTCGCGGCTTCACTCTATCGCGGATTTTAATTGTAAGCACATCTAAATATATATCATGGATTTTTCGCTGGTTAGCGCTTTCTGGACAATGGGTCTTTTAATTTAGGTTACATGCTTCCTCAGTTTGATTGCCCAGTTGATTTCATACAAAGGACGCTATTGGCGGATGGCTTAGAAGCTACCCAATCAGAGCATGTATTACATATTAACTAAAACTCCTCAATGATATAAGATATGCTTCGCGCACCGTGCGTGTTTGCTTCACTCTATCTTTCTCACTCTCTCTGCCTGACGGAGGGGGTGTGAGCAGAGGGGCTGTTTGCACAGAGGACACGGAGGCTCCTCTACAAAATGCCGCTTTATCACGGTGCTTCTGTATACTTAAAAGCAGGTATTGATTTTTTGATTGTTTGCTTTTCTTATTCTCTGCTCCTGACGGCGCTCTTTTGAAGATAAGATATGTTTGCATTCTTTTAATTGTGAGAAAGAACTGTCATCTCTGTCTTGTCATGGAGCACAGTTTAAACGTTTGGCTAAAGGGTGTTATTTCATGTCTAGAGGGCTCTAATAATGTTAACAGGGTGGGAGAGTTTATAAGGGCTTAAAATATATAAAAATAACCATACAAACATATGGTTTCTACTTCGCGGATTTTCACCTATCGCGGGGGGGTCTGGAACGCAACCACCGCGATCGAGGAGGGATTACTGTAGTGGCCTCCATCATCCGTAAGTGGAAGAAGTTTGAAACCACCAGGACTCTTCCTAGAGCTTGCCGGCCATCTAAACTGAGCGATCGGTTGGAGAAGGGCCTTAGTCAGGGAGGAGACCAAGAACCCAATGGTCACTCTATCAGAGCTCCAGAGGTCCTCTGTGGAGAGAGAACCATCTCTGCAGCAATCCACCAATCAGGCCTGTATGGTAGAGTGGCCAGACGGAAGCCACTCCTTAGTAAAAGGCACATGGCAGCCCGCCTGGAGTTTGCCAAAAGGCACCTGAAGGACTCTCAGACCATGAGAAACAAAAGTCTCTGGTCTGATGAGACAAAGATTGAACTCTTTGCTGTGAATGCCAGGCGTCACGTTTGGAGGAAACCAGGCACCACTCATAACCAGGCCAATACCACCCTACAGTGAAGCATGGTGGTGGCAGCATCATGCTGTGGGGATGTTTTTCAGTGGCAGGAACTGGGAGACTGATCAGGATAAAGAGAAAGATGACTGCAGCAATGTACAGAGATGTCCTAGATGAAAACCTGCTCCAGAGCACTCTTCACCTCAGACTGGGCGCAACGGTTCATCTTTCAGCAGGGCAACGACCCTAAGCACACAGCTAAGATATCAAAGAAGTGGCTTCAGGACAACTCTGTAAATGTCCTTGAGTGGCCCAGCCAGAGCCCAGACTTGAATCCAATTGAACATCTCTGGAGAGATCTTAAAATGGCTGTGCACCGAGGCTGTGAATACTTATGTACATTTGCTTTCTCAACTTTTTTATTTTTAATAAATTTGCAAAAACCTCAAGTAAACTTTTTTCACGTTGTCATTATGGGCTGTTGTGTGTAGAATTCTGAGGAAAAAAATGAATTTATTCCATTTTGGAATAAGGCTGTAACATAACAAAATGTGGAAAAAGTGATGTGCTGTGAATACTTTCCGGATGCACTGTATATCCATGGCCTAGTTAACACTGAAGGAAGTGTTGTTTTATGGAAATTGGCAGGTGTTAATTTTAGTGGTTATTTCAGGAAATGTGGGTGAACATCCATGCCTTTGTTCATATGTTTTATTACAAGAAAAGCTCTTTTACAGGCAAAATTAATCCACAGCACTGCTTATCCTAATTGTTACAATCCATTCTATTCTCCTACAGTTGTCTTCTTTTAGTAACTTTATTATGGACTACTAACAGGTTATCATTTTCCTGTGTCTAATTATGTACAAATATATCAAGAATTCTTTGATGCATTTGACTGCCCAACTGGCCACTAATTAATCCATGTCTTGTCACCTTTACTGATTATCTTAGAGATTATGTTTGTCTTCCCCATTTTCTGCTATTCAGATGTTCCTTAACATCCCCCCATGTCAATGCAGAGGTCACAAATTGGCTAGATAGATATCAGAGACACAGTGGTGCAAAAAAGTGAACCGTTTGGATTTGTCTCTGTTTCTGAAAAATTATAACCTACTACATGATCAGATTTCTATGCAAGTTCTAAAATTAGATAAAGAGCCCACAACACAAAACCATTATACTTGTTTATGTATTTATTGAGGAAAATGATCTACTGTTACAGTGGTGTGTGTGAAAAAGTATATGAACCTCTAGCATGTTCAGTTCCTTTGATGGGGGAAATTAGAGACATGTGTTTCATTCAATTGGATGAACATCAGGTGTAAGTATTTAAGACCCTGTCCTATTTAAAGATCATAAGGATGGCCCTGAATAGAATATTTATGCTGTGTTGCCTCTGGACCAAGACAGCTTGCCATCATTGATGCAACTGTTCTAAATTGTACTAGAATATTTTACAGTGTCAGGGTATCAGTCTATGAACTGTCCATGAACTGAAGCGTAATCAAAAGTGGATCATGCAGTAAGACTATGACCAAGTCACGTAACACACAAGTCATTTTGCCAGAGAATGGTTAAAAACTGATGAAATGTAATGTTTTGGAATGGCCAAGTGAAAGTCCTGAATTTAATCCTATAGAAATGTTGTGGAAGGACCTGAAGTGAACAGTTCATGCAAGGAAGCCTGCCCACATCCCCCACGCATTTTTGCATGGAATAATGGGCTAAAACTCCTTCAAGCTGATATGCTGGTCTAATCAATAGTTACCAGAACTTTTAGATCAATGCTGCACAAGAGGGTCACACCGGTTACTGAAAGAAAAGATTCACATATTTTTCACAAGCAAAATTGTAACATTTTCCTCATTAAATAGATTAACAATTATGATGTTTTTGCATACTTTGTTTAATTGGGTTATCTATATCTAGTTTTAGGACTTGTGTAAAAAATAATCTGCTTATGTTTTAGGTTATAGTTATGCAGAAATAGAGACAAATCTAAAGGGTTCACAAACTTTTTAGCACCACTGTATATATAGATACAGATACACAATATTCAGTTTTTAGGATTACTCACAAAATTGATTGTCTTTATCAGTTACAGATAAAAACTGTCCTCAGATCTGATGATGTGATTGCTAATGGTCCTGTACCATATGTTAGAATGGAGGAGCAAGAAAAGTGACTGTATTGGTTGGCTGAGGTCTTTAATAATACTGACTTTAAGGCGGCTATGTAGCTGAGACTGCCTTAGGAAGCCAAGCAGTTTTGTTAAATCCATCTTATTAGAATCACTGAGGTTGGCTGACAAATGACTGACTGCAGTTCAAGTGGTGATAAGTGTTGCCATTTTACAGAATAGACAATATTGTGTGCATTGTAATCAAGCATAAAAACTTTTTGTCTCACAGTCTTGAAAAATGAGTAAGATTCCTTCAGATGGTTGTCTTTTAAATGTCATGTTTTTCATGTACTGTATACCCTTTAAAACATACACCATATATCGGGAGATAACCCCCAATTTTATCTAGTCATAAGAAAAATAATACATAAATTGTTCTTCCACTACACTGTACAAAATAACATACAATACTATAGCTTGCTATAATTCTTTTAAAACATTCTAAGCAACATATTACTGACTATGTTTTTTTGTTCTTTTCCCTATGGGATTTCCCTCTGTCATCCTAGAAAAGAGTTACAAGTATGCACCTGTTAGTTTGTCTGCAAAACATAATATTGTATGACAAAAAGAATGCAATTAAAACATGACATTATGCTTTAGCATTGCTGCCATATGATGTCTTTTCTTGTTTATGAGACATTCTGTTTTCCTTTTAGATTACTAAAATCACAAATGACATACAGTTTTGGAAATCAAAAATCGTGATTCTTTTCATAAGAAACAATTTAAGAAGACAGAGTTTGCAAATATATTATTAGGATGAATCAGTTATTTACAGTTCAAATCAGCATTTTTAGTATTGTTTCAGTCCTTACGATTTTATAGTGTCTTTTAATGCCATTTCAGCTTTTTCTGTATTTAATATTGTGTTGTTAGTAATGGAGGCTGTGTGTAAACACTTCTTGCATGTACTCAACAGCTGTAGTGCAGACCCAAAATGTTTATATTGCTCTTGTGAATAAAGTAAAAATGAACAAGTTCCAAGTCCTTCAAACATCTAGAAAACAATATTTCATACTTGCACTGAAAATTGTCCATTAATGGAAAAAATCACAAAACCGCCTAATGTTGTATTATTTATTTTACAGAACATTGTTTTACTCTTATTATTAACTGTTGGTGAACCAATCTTTTTGTGCTTTAAATTAGAAAACGCAGTTAACTAATATAAACCCTTAGTATGTATGGTAGTTCAACTTTATACTTAAACATCCTGCAGTTTTTTGTAAAGACAGAGTTGGGTACAAAGCCCCCCCACGTTCTCTTAGCAGAGACATTTAATTTCTACCTAGAGTATGTAATATTGGACACTTTCTGTCCATACAGCAGCTACAGTTAAAGAAAGCTTGTTCCCTGGCCAAAGCACTTTGCTCTGGTGTGAAAACAGTTTTGCTGCAATTTAAAAAAAGTTTATATGAAGCCCTTGAACTTAAACTTAAATGTTAGACCAATGATTTATGATGGACCAGGCTACCTCAAATTGAAATATGTTCAGTATTACAGACTAGATTCCGTAATGACTTATTCAGATAGTTTTAAAGCTGAATCAGAGGTTATCCACACATTGAATTCATGTTCCAGATTTCAGTTAGTTTTGTGTTTAAAAATTTGAATGCACGTGAATGAATACACCCTTTATCACTAGCCTTTTAATTACTGAACACCTGTATAATGACAATGTTAAAAGGACAGTTCGAAGCATTATTTTTTTTTTCTGTATTTAGCAAAGAATCGGGAAATTAAACAGGTCAGTGCTGACTAAAATGCACTTCATTTCTCTAGTCAAGAATTAAAAGGTTTAATTCAGCCAGTCTATTTGTTTAGGATATACCGTTTTAGTATGAGAGTGTCCGTAGTAGCTTCTCCTCGTACATCTTCCAGCATGGTGACCTAAACTGCGCTCTCAGGAGTATCCCTAGAAGGGTGCACCACCTGGAGAAATTCAGCAAGTGTGGGGTCCACCATTACAGTCATTTGATATCTGAAATGAAATACATACACAATGCTTAATCAATTTTCATTTCAGAAAATAATTAATGATGTGAAATTATTATTCTTTTTTGATTTGTCAAGTGAAGTAACTTTTTTGATAATGAAACAGATTAGATGGTAAACTGCTATCAGCACATGATGAGTCTTTAAAATACCATTATCATTTATAGAAAATATAACATGCTTTTGTGAGAATCACAGATTATTTTCAACATTTTTCATAACTTTCATATCTGTTAAATCCTAATAATCCAAACTTTTTTCTAATTTCATTTCATTGGAAATCATAGCCAGTTCGTTCAATCTCTCTTGAGATATACTTATTCCTATGTAGTCTTTTTTATTAATTTCAACTTTGAAAATAAACTCTGTTCTGCAGATGTCACTGTAACTGGAATTGTTAATAAAATCCTGTGTGCATTTGCATTAGTCAAGGTTATTGAAAACTGACCCTTCTGTTTTCTTAATACTAATGTCTGTTAAGATGCTGAATATTTTTCTGTAGGCACACTTTCCTTTTTTATGTTACTTTTCTGTATTGACTAAGTGATTTCTTGATCTGTGACTTTTTCATCAATGTTTGTTTTTTCGGAGGTATAAATGAGCAGGCACCAAACCATAGCTTACTTCTGTCTTGTCAGAAATCAGGCTAACAAAGCATACACCTGGTTGACATCAAAGAAAGGAACAGGAGAACAGCAAGCTAACAGCATCCCTCCAAACTGAATTCACTTAATTCATATCTTTAATGGTCCCACAGTGCCTCTCTCAGCAGCATGAGCCACAAGGCAGGCAAATACAGGGGCCAGATACACGGCATGCAATCCTGATAATCTCACAGAAGGACCTGCACAGTTTTTTCAACTTAATGGACCGTTAATTTTCTGACAGTTTTCTTAATTTTCTGTACTTGAGAATTATTGAATACAAAATATTTGTCTCTGGTCATTTTGACCACAGGGCGTTTTACTAACCATGGTGGCCTCATCTGCCCACAATAATTTTATTTTGATATCATAAAAGACATATTTCTAGATTAAATGTTAATTATATTCAGAAAAGAGAAGTAAGGTACAGGATCCGTGGTGTCCTCTACAGCAACCCCAGTTACCCAACATGAGTGAGAGGCATGCACATACTTGCATAGTCTCAGTATTATGTGATTTATTCTGACCATGCATTTTCTTGATTTATAAATCTAACATTTTAATTACCTTGAGATTGTTGTGTCTGTACATATGCTTAAATTCTTTGCAGAAGTTGTTTTCAGTAGATCTGCACTTTGCACTTGTCTTAATTAAGCAATATTTGTTTGGTGATGTAATCTTTTTGGTGAAGTGTTTTTTTATTATAAATTTATTTTTTACATGATTTCCAGTAATTGATTTCATTTTAGCTTTCATTTTATTAAAAGATCATCAGAATTTGTTTTGCAAGACATATTTATTTAAATCACCACAACATAAAATGCAGTATAAGAGTGTTCACCTTCTCTAGCCTGCGTGATGTGGGAAACTTGAGCTCCCAACAGACACTGTTGTTAATTTTTGATCTCTACTGCCGGTCAAAATGGCTGTGTTGTTGAAGATGGAATCAACATCAACCACACAACCAATGCTATTTGTTTTTTGTAATTTTTTGGATGATGAAACCAAAGCATCCCATTTTGCTCTGTTAATGTGTTAAATTTCAAAGAGCTATATTTATTGAATTATACAAGCATATACAAAAACTATATACACTCACGTGTTTCCCACATTGTCTATAAATGTTCTATATGCCCCCCATGAGTAACTGTAACAATATCAAGGCGGTATTCAAATTCCTGCCAAACTCTGTCTAACATATCGGGATTGACCATCTGAATGGCAGCCATTATCTTCAACTTCATTTCGTCCAAAGTTGTAGGCATTGGTGGTTGGAACACTAATCCTTTGACTTATCCCCAAAGGAAAAAGCCACATGGGGTGATATCTGGGGATCTTGGAGGTCAGTGGTGGAGTGGCAAATCTTGATTCCCAAATCTTCCTATCCAATGTTGGGGATACGTCTCATTTAGGAAATGCCGCACTGGAAGAGACCTGTGAGGTGGTGCCCCATCCTGTTGAAAAATGAAATTGGCTGTTTCTTGATCTTCCAATTGAAGAAACAACCAGCATTTGCAGGTACACAGCACCTGTTACTGTGGCTCCTTCAAAAAAGTAAGGCCCGTAAACTTTCGACTAAAAAATGTTAGTCTTGGGGAAGTCTCATTCATTTTCGATAACTGCATGAGGGTTTTCTTCACCTCAAATTTGTACATTATGACGATTTACCCTCCCACTAATGTGAAACCTCATCACTGAAGATAATTTAGGAACAAAAATCTTAATTGGTCACCAAATTTTGCTGGATGAAAGTCGAAAACTCAACTCGACGCATCTTATCTCCTCGACTAAGGGCCTGAACCAACTGCAGACAATAAGGTTTCATAACCAACCGGCATTTGAAAATTCTCCATACACTTGACTTTGGTATCTGTAACTCATGACGTGCTTGTTGAACTGATTTCGATGGGCTCCGAGTGAATGCAGTTTGCACTCAGACGACATTCTCAACAGAGGAGAAAGTTTGAGGTCACCTGGTGCTATTATCTTTGCAGATACACCTAGTATCCCAAAATTACCGGTACCATCGACAGACGTTATTGTCATTTTGACGAAATGCCCGCTGCACAGTAACAACTGATTGAGTTCTGGCAAATTTGCAAATGCAAAAAGCTTTTTGTTATGGAACAGCCATAACTGCAAACGTTACTAATTAAAACAACACACTGTTAGCTTTTTGATAAGCACTAGCACCATCTACCGGCAATGAAATGAAACTAGATTAATTCCTCAAGACGCCACTAGGTTGCTCTGCACTCTCCGATGAATGGGTGCCAAGTTACAGCTCTTTAAAACTCCTATATTCTTTTTGGGACACCTGGTATTATGCCACAGAAAACTATTTTGACTCTAGGGAACTGCAACTTGTATTTTATAGATAGATAGATAGGCAGATAGATAGATAAGGTAGAAGATATGTGTCCCTTTTCTTAAATTTAGTTTCTTTAAAAAGAAGGTTTATAGTTATGATCTGAAATTCATAAATATGTTGTACATTTTGTAAATACTAAAGTCTAAATAACCTTACAAAAGGTCATTTAGAGACTGAATGTTTAAAGCAACTGCAAAGACCAAGTAAACAGATCTATACTAATAAAAGGCAAAGCCCTCACTGACTGACTCACTGACTCACTTATCACTAATTCTCCAAGTTCCCGTGTAGGTAGAAGGCTGAAATTTGGCAGGCTCATTCCTTACAGCTTACTTACAAAAGTTAAGCAGGTTTCATTTCGAAATTATACATGTAATGGTCATAACAGTCGATAACGGTCGACAACGTCCGCCATGTTGAACTTTCTTATTTATGGCCCCATCTTCACGAAATTTGGTAGGCGGCTTCCGCGCTTAACCAAAACCGATGTACGCATTTATTTCGTGGTATGACGCCATTGTCAGCCGCCATATTGAATTTTCCAACGTCACCAATTTTCAAACTTCCCGTGTAGGTAGAAGGCTGACCCCATCTTCACGAAATTTGGTAGGTGGATTCCCTTAGCTAACCGAAACCAATGTACATGCTTATTTCGGTGGTATGACACATTGTCAGCCGCCATATTGAATTTTCCAACGTCACTAATTCTCCAACTTCCCGTATAGGTAGAAGGCTGAAATTTGCAAGGCTCATTCCTTACAGCTTACTTACAAAAGTTAAGCAGGTTTCATTTCGAAATTCTACGCGTAATGGTCATAAAGGTCAACAACGTCCGCCATGTTGAACTTTCTTATTTATGGCCCCATCTTCTCGAAATTTGGTAGGCGGCTTCCCTCCACTAACCAATGTACGTACTTATTTCGGTAGTATGATGCCACTGTCGGCCACCATATTGAACTTTTCAACAGTCTTTGTTACTTATGGGCCCATCTTCAAGAAATTCTATCGATCAAAGAACTGTCACTTACCGAGTGGTTTCCATGCCCGGAGATACCATCTACCTTTTCCATTCTCTTTGTTACATATTGCACGGCCATATCAGGCTCACTCTTGATATCCGGAGGAACATTCTGTCTTATGTATTGAATGACTGGGACAGGTTCAAGGTGTGGACTGATGACGGTACAGGAGATAATTATACTACACAGGAGCACTAGAAGAGTGAAATGCTTAAGCCCTTCACCTATGGTTCTGCATGTGAGTTGATGGCTGCCGCTGAATTGTTCTGTTGTCGCTTTTAAGTGTACCGAAATGGCCACATATTTTACACCTTTCGACAACCGCCAATACCTCTTAAACATCTTAGATTCACAGGTGACGATTTCAGTAGTGGACACTTTGATGTTTATGAATGTTTAAACTCTCAAAAGCTGGATGTGATTTTACCGATGAAACCGGTTGTGTGCTTACAACGCTTGACAGATGCCAAATGTCACTTCAACACAACAAATCCTGCAAATACTGTCGTAATTGAAACAAACCATGAAACTCAAACCGATTATGACAGCAGCAATCCAAGCTGTGAGATTTGAGACAAGATTACTGTTCACATGGCCAACTGTAAGTTACATGCTCAAGAGTAAGCTCAGCGCACAGCTTGGTCATGTTACAACCGGAGGGCCGAACTGACAACATGGTATACAAAGAGATCCTTAACAAATAATTATTGGCATATTGTCCCACAGTTTAAAAAGGTTTAATTTTCTTCTTAATAAAAATTTGAATGCAGTACTTCACCGCTGCGAAGCGCGGGTATTTTGCTAGTATATAATAAAACAAATAAATCATTTATTTAAATGCCAGAATCATTTTGGCTTTTAAAGTTCTATTCTGTTCTACAATGGAACCTTTTTAGTGTTTTGACTGTGCAGAAAATTAAACTCTGTAAATATCCCAGACATGTTTAGTCTATGATTAAGCCACATAGGTCTCCTCCCACATTCAAACCATTTAGAGACTCATGAAGGGTAGGGAGGAAGTTGCTCATTGTGGGGAGACATTGACCTCAACTGGGGATATTGCAGAGTGGTAGAAATAATACTTTGAGAAACTCCTAGTCTTAGTGAATATGTCCTGGGAGAAGGAAGAGGAGGAGGCAGTGCCAGAAGCATTATTTGGGGTTGGCTCCATCTCAGTGGTTGAGGTTGCTGCAGTGATCAGAGTATTTCAGTAGGGGTGAGGCCTTGGCAGTGGATAAGATCTGACCAGAATAATGACTGGATATGGTGGGGGTGTTTTAGCTAACATGCCTCTTCAGTGTGGAATGAAAAGTTGGGAGACTTGTCTGGGACTAGCAGACTGGAATGATGACCTCATTTTTAAAGGTGGGGGTTGCAAGAGGGTGTGTTTCAATTACCTAGTCATACACTGTTTTCCTGCGCTGGAACAGCCTATGTCAGAGTACTGGAATGAAGACTCTAGTTCAATCTGATTGAGAAAGAGCAAAGCAGATTCCATTCTTGCTGTGGACCTGTAGACTTTTTGACATTGAGCAGATATTTAATGGATTATGGGAATTTACTAATCCTGTCTCCCTATGCTTTGTGAACTTTGAAAAAGCTTAATGACTGATTACTTTGTATTGTCTTTCAGTAAGTGCATTAAGAGTATGGAGTTCTGGGGCTGCTGCTGCATGACATTTATATAATAAGAATTGTTTTCACATGCTTGGCATTATAACTAGACTAGTTGCCTATGGTACAAATGCAGGGAGTTTACGGGAGGATTGTGAGGGATCACAAAAAAAAAATTCTGGAGCACCAAACATGAGCAAAGGCAGAAAGAGAGTGAGGAAGAATTCCACTGTGCAAAAGACGTGGAGAGAGAAGCTGTCTCATTTGCAGTTATACCTCAAGAAGCATTTAGGCAAAGTAAAAAAAAAAAGAAGAAGCTTTCATTAATAATAATTTTATTCACTTATGGAATTGGTTCAGAAATAAAATAAATTTATGTTTTGAGAGCGTGATTTGTCCAATCAGCTTTCAGTGACAGTCATTTTAACCTTTAGAGTTATGTATTTAATTGAGGACATTGAAATAATGGCCAGGTTAATTCCCTTTGAATACAATACCAGTACATAACCGTAAGGCTTGATTTTAGCTCTTCAACCAAAATCTAATCTATACTAATAAAAGGCAAAGCCCTCACTCACTCACTCACTCACTTCCCGTTTAGGTAGAAGGCTGAAATTTGGCAGGCTCATTCCTTACAGCTTACTTACAAAAGTTGGGCAGGTTTCATTTCGAAATTCTACGCATAATGGTCATAACTAGAAGCTATTTTTCTCCATTTACTGTAATGGAGTTGAGCTCGAAAGTCGTGGGGGGCGGAGTTTCGTGTGACATCATCACGCCTCCCACGTAATCACGCAGTACGTAGAAAACCAGGAAGAGCTCCAAAAACCACTGAAGAAAACATACATTATATAATTAAGAAGGCAGCGAAACAATTAGAAGCGAGCGAGTGACATATAAAATCATATTCAGCGGCTCACGTGAACTGACAAAAAACAACAGTTCTAAAAAGTGCTGAATAAAAACTGAATTACACTGCTATGCTCAAATAGACAACCCACACACCGTGGCGCAATAGTAGCGCCGGCTTCCGAGGTTCGATTCCCGAGAGGGGATGCACTGTGAATGTACGCGCGCTTCCCGATACATTTTAGCCTCGCATCCCCTTGGTTTGAGACATATGAAAAAATATGCGGTTAACGCAGAAAGACAGATCACCAATTGAAGCTTTATGAATAATGGATACTTTATTCGCGATCAATGATTGTTTTGGTAAAGCCATACTCAGTGTATTCATTAGATGAACGGTAAAAAGTAAGACCGAGGGAGGATGACTTATTGAGGCACGCAGGCAAAACCACAATAGCACGCGGGCTCGATGTACTGTA
Source organism: Polypterus senegalus (assembly GCF_016835505.1). NCBI lineage: Eukaryota > Metazoa > Chordata > Cladistia > Polypteriformes > Polypteridae > Polypterus > Polypterus senegalus. The sequence continues at coordinate 276,195,216 of NC_053155.1, forward strand.
GTGCGCATCAACTCGATCTGAATTGCGCGATCACATTTGAAAAAATATATCTTTTCAAGTTCTATTTAGTCCATATGTGTCAAACTCAAGGCCCGCAGGCCACATCCGGCCCGGTGTGTAATTATATCCGGCCCGCAAGATCATTTTATATATTATTGTTATTAATGGCCCGGGATATGAAGCGCTGGTAACACAATAAACTACAGATCCCATAATGCAGCGCTTCAGCTGCCTTGCCGAACACTAACCGCGTTAATCAAGTCTAGCTTATGATGCTGCAAGTTATTGTGATTGCGAAGCTAGCCCACACGATGCCGAAGAGAAAAGGTGATTCTGAACATAGAGCCTTTAAAAACCGATGGGAGGCTGAGTATATGTTTACTGACATTGCCGGTAAACCCGTGTGTCTCATTTGTGGAGCTAATGTGGCTGTAATTACAGAATTTAATCTAAGACGGCACTATGAGACAAAACATCAAGATAACCTGAAAGACCTGAATGCAATGCACAAGATACAGAAAGCAGAAGAGTTAAAGAAGAATCTGACACTTCAGCAGACGTTTTAACCCGTGCAAAATCACAAAGTGATTTCAAGTGAAGCTACTTTTATGGGAGACACAAATGCACCAGTGCAACTTGCCCCACTTTCCCTTTTGCCAAGTAATCTTGAACCAAATCGGCACAACGGTGTTCCCAAATACGCACTTTGCTGATAAACTGAGCGCACTGCGCACTGAGTTCGCACGGCGCTTTGGTGACTTTGAAGAACAAAAAAAGAATTTTGAGTTGTTTCGCAACCCATTTGCCGTCGATGTGGAAACTGCACCTGTGCAGATTCAGATGGAGGTGATTGAGCTGCAGTGTAATGGCACACTGAAGGCAAAGTACGATACTGCACGGCCTGCACAGTTTATTCACTCCATTTCCGCAGAAATGCTCCAGCTCCGTCTACATGCGGCTCGAACCTTGTGCATGTTTGGTAGCACATATCTGTGTGAGAAGCTCTTCTCAGTCATGAAGACTAACAAAACAGCACACAGGAGTCGCCTCACTGATGAGCACCTGCAGTCCATCCTGAGAATCTCCACAACACAGAACCTCACACCAAACATAAACGAACTTGTTGCCAAAAAAGATGCCAGGCGTCCAAATCTGATAAAATGACATATGAGCAAAAACAACTGGATGATTTGATTTGTTATTGCTGAAAAGAACAAATTTTATTTATATTTCCAGGTTTTGTTATGCACCATGTTCATATTTGAATTTGTATAATTTTGAC